>NC_071115.1:30702500-30740000 GCF_024256425.1 Clarias gariepinus | reverse complement strand
CATACGTGCTTATTAAACATCTCAGTGCAGAGCATTCCCCTTTCATGGAGTGTCGGGTGTCGAGGGTTACGGCGTCGGCCTATGACTTGGAGGGTCCCAGGTTCAAACCCAAACACCCCATGAGCAGCTCAACAACCTTCAACTGCTCTGATTTATAATGAGATAAAAACGCCCCATGTTTAAACCCCAGCATTACTGATTAGCCAGTTGTGGCACACTTGAGCAAGACCCTTACCTCTCAATTGTATAATTAAATAAATAAATAAATAAAGTGTAAGTCGGTCTGAATAAGGTCCTCTGCCAAATGTATGCCATTAATGTAAATACACAGGGTGAGTGAAAAGTAACTAGGCATTAAATGTTAGTAATAAAGTCCAAATGTATTGAAATAAATTGTACATGTACTTTATTACACAGGAAAATGAAAGCAAATCATTAAATTTCGGTGGCGTCAACCCGTGTCCTCAAACATCCAGGGATGGAACTGAAGGAGGTGTTTTGGGATATTGCTGAGGCACTCCTGAACCCGTGTCTCTGAGTCCTCCCGTGGTCGAGGCTTTGTCCTGTACACATCCTCCTTTGTGTTGTTCGACAGGGGAAAAAAAAATCACATAATGACTTTATGAGGTCTGTGTCGTCCCTGCCGACGTCCTGGAAAATGCCGGTCCAACCACGCACGCACAGTAAGAGCTAAATAGGGAGAAACTGGTTTCATCATGACCCCAGTGAGTTCATTTGCACCCTGCATGTATACTGAGCATTAGAATTACTGTACCGTGCATGCTGGATGGTGCAGCGTTCATTCACAGGATCACTAATCCCCACAGCCACATGCTCTTCAGGAGCGTCACAGAGCCCGGGCGATGATGTCCGGATGCAGAGGATCCTCCAGCTCCAGGGACGGTTCAGTGGGGTCGAGTTCGGTCAGAGTGTAACGCGTACAACATTCTGTACTGAGATCATCATCTGGACTTGGAGTAACTGCTTGGAGAAGAATGCGTGTCGTGGTGTCAAGGGGTGCACATACTTTTGGTCACACCATGCACAGTATATCTATGCAAACGTACTGTATTTACTCACATTGCACGGTGTATGTGATTATTATTTAAGATTTCAAAAATAAAATAAAATAAAGCATAGGAGTTAATCAAAGGGTTCTATCAGTTCCATCTTTCTACACACACACACACACACACACACACACACACACCATGTCAAGTATTTAATCTATTTATCTAGCTTTTCCTCTAACTGTGCTTATCTATATTCTGTACACACACACACACACACACACACACACACAGAAAAACATACATGCATGTATATTTGGGTCGTCATAGTAGCCAGTGCTTGCGTGTTTACACAGTGTGTGTGTGTGTGTGTGTGTGCGCGCGCGCCCCACACACACACATGTACACACACTGCGGTTTGAAGCACAAGCTCACGATTTCAGAGAAGAGCTTAAAGCTAAAGCGAAAGCAAACTTTCCGGGAAACACAGCGTGTGTGTGTGTGTGTGTGTGTGTGTGTGAGAGAGAGAGAGAGAGAGAGAGAGAGGTGGGGGGCGGGGCCTAAAGGCCGCCGATATAAAAAGCGCAGCTTGATTGCGGAACGCTTGGCTTCACGCGAGGATCTGTACCGCTGAGACACGCACGAGCTCGGGCTTCAGGCCAATGGAATTAAGCGCGCGCGGTGTGGAGTTCAGAGGCAGCGCGAGCGGACGCCATGTTTCCCCGGTCTCCCGCTGTCCGGTCCAGGATGTGCTGAACGGTAGGAGCGCGCGCTGCTTCTTCAAACCCGCCTTGTGCACGGGGATAATTAATGTCAGATATGCGCGTGAGTGTGCGTGCGTGCTTGTGTGTGTGTGTGTGTGTGCCAAGATTTTAGCACAGATTCAGAAACTGAGCTCACTGATCGCGCCGGACCTAAAATGTTCCCTCTGTAGTTTAGAGTTCCCCCCCACTGAGAAGGTTCACTCGTTGTTCTTCTGCGCGTTCCTGGAAAAGCTCGAGCGCCTCCAGGAACATCATCAAACCTCAGGCTGGGGGGAAGAAGATCAGTCCTCCCTAAAGAGAAACCCTTCCACTGTTCCCTGCGTGTTCCCTCCAGCTCTCACACAGTCAGGGGTTCAAACACTGGAGATGAAATTTCAGCCGCTGTGAGATGTTCCAGCACTAACTTTCTCCTCGTTTAATCTGTTGCTGCTGGTGTGTGTGTGTGTGTGTGTGTGTGTGTGTGTGTGTGTGTTGAGTTATAAAAAAAAAAATTGCGGTCTCCTTCTTAACCATGTGCCGGATGCTTAATTTCTTACTTTTCATAGAAAAAAAATAATAAACAAAGAAAGCAATCCATCACCAAGTTGTAATTGGGAGTGTGTTTGGGAAACTTCTGCACTGTGTTTTTTTTCGACATGTCTCGCAGTTTCTGCAGCGCTCTGGAGGCAGTTGAGTACTTAATGTTTCTCAGACAGTGTAATTATAGATATCGCCCTCCAGCTACCGTGCAAACCTCAGAGCGTGGCCAGATATTCCATTTCTCATGATCTCATTCATAAGGTTCAAACCTCCGTTTAATTCGAATTGTCTACGCCTCGAAATCAAATCCTTTTCGTTTCCAGCGTAACAGGAACTTTCAGCGTTACCAGGATGGCTCTGGACATGAAACTTAGGGAAACAGAAACTAACTTCAGCTCTTGATATATTTGCAAATGAAACGCGGCGGTATTATAATTTCCCCCTGCGCCAGCGTTCAATTATCTGAAATCACAACCGACTATAACCTGTTTTCTCTCTTTTTTTTTTTTTTTTTAGATTTCCTGATCCTGGCCTAGATGACCTTTATGACGCTACGCTATGGAAGACAGCGCCAGGAGCTGGTCTTCCCTGTAGGATGGTAGCGCACGGCGCCGTGGAAGACACGTCAGGCACTTCAGCGGATCGCCGAGCCCCGCTCTCGCACCCGGAAAACCGCACACACTTCCGTTCGTTCAGGAGCGAGAGTGACTTCAAGACCATTGTCGAGACCACGTCCATGCTGGAGGAGAGCGGATTCTACTGGGGGCCCATGACAGTCGAGGAGGCCCACCACAAGCTCAAGAACGAACCCGTGGGAACTTTCCTGATCAGGGACAGCCAACAGAAGGACGTTTTCTTTGCGCTGAGCTACAGGGCGCCTTCGGGACCCATCAGCGTTCGGATACACTTCCAGAGCTCGGGCTTCAGTCTCATGGGGAGCAAGAAGTCCTTCAATAACCTCTTCCAGCTGCTGGAACACTACTCCAGCTCGGCAAAGCAGTGCCTGCAGTGGCCGTACAGGAGACAGCGGGTACGCTCGCTGCAGGATCTCTGCCGCAAACGGATTATAGAAACGTGTGGAGCGCAGGCGATCGATCAACTTCCGATCAATCCGATCGTCAAAGACTTCCTCCGCTCTTTTCCGTATCGGCTCTGAAGGCTCGGACGCATTAACGTACCGCTACGGAAAAATATGCTTGCCATACTTGACGGCTCCAAACAGGCACTTTGTAGCACATTTTGGAAAGACTTGAACACTTGGAAGTTTACGCCAATCTTGAATGTTTACACTAGCATGCAGGCAGTCCCAGGGCTTCCTGCGATTCTATTTTTGCTATGCAAAAAAAGTCTCTTGATGTACCTGGATTTCTCTACCAGTATTTTTATAATAGTAATAAATGTATTTTTAAACAATTGAAAAAAACACATTTGTTTGTTTTCCTTGTTTTAATCCACATTTATCCACATTAGGAGGCACTTTTATTGGTTTTATTTTTAGACATAAAGTGGGTAGATTTCAGTCAGAACCCAAACACACACACACACACTTCAGGTTTTATTGGACTAAAACTGCGTAATTCATATTTTACTTTCACTTTGTGAAAACAAAAGGTATCCTGGGAGTTCCACTAGGAATTTCAGGAACGGGGGAACCTTTACGGTTTTACACCCATTTGATGTAAAAACTTTGGTGTATCAAAGTTCAAATCTCTAGTGTTTAGTTCTGAGTGTTGAATTTTAGTGAAAAGTAAAAGATATTCCGACACTGTGAATTGTTCCAGCGCTCCCAGTATGCCCATTCGGAAAAAAGAAAAAAAAGTAACCTGACTGGAACTTTCCTGTTAGTGTTTCCAGTGTATTATGTGCGTATTCAAAAGCCTTCCTCATAATTTCGTCACTCAGCTGAAAGTGGATCTGACGCTTCCTAAGAACAGGGACATGTTCTCACTGTGTCATTGTTAGCCTGCATTCTGATGCTTTTTTTTTTTTTTAACCACCCTGTTGTCGCCTAGATTACGTCTCTTGATGTACCTGGATTCCTGAAATGACACACGTGCTAGACTGACTCATTCGGGTAGGAGCAGGGTTGGGGGCGGAGCTACAGTGACCGTAATCTCTTCATGGCTCATACACACATTTACCAGAAACAGAGGGCGGGCGGAGCTTGTTGAGGAAGACACACAGACACACACACACACAGTGGCAATAAAATGCTTTACTCAGAAAGTGAGTAAGATCGAGATAAGGCTTTGTGTCCTGGGTGTTGCTGTACCGTAAACTCCTGATTAGCGACGGTAACGAGGTCTGACGCAGGAGGAACTGATTCCTTTCACACAGGAACATTTGGCTTCAGCTAAGGGCTCGAATGTGTTTCCTGGATTGGAGGGAAAAGAGGATGGAGGATTTATATACAGTCGATTTTTTTTTTTAATATATATTTTGTGGATTCTTCTATTTTAAATTTTTTGGGGATTTATAGAATTTTTTTTGAAGCGGTCAAATATAAGATTAACTCGTATATTAAAAAAAATTTTTTTTACAGCTTTTCGAATAAGTTGTTGAATAACTTTAAAATTTTATAATTTTTTCAGTGGCGATTTTTTTTTTAAATACATTTTGCTTTTTAGTATTTTTATTGCTGTAGATTCCAGATTCCCAGCTTTTTCATTCATTCATTCATTCATTTATTTATTTATTTATTTAAAAAATTGTGTTTTTTCAATAGGTACATTTTTTGTTTATTTGTTTATATTAGTTTTTTCATAAGTCATAGCATGTTTTTATGGCTGCGGTTCACCCTAAAACATGCAGATTTTTTTTTTTTTACTTTTGTCCCCCCACCTGAGACAGACATGGTAACAGGTCCTATACGTAATGACGGTGTATAAATTTCTTGTGACTCATGAATGAGTTCTTGAAAGCTTCCTGCTTCTTCCTTTTTCTTCTTTCTTTTGTTTTGAATCACCAGACTGTCTCGAAATCGTAAGTGCTTACTGAGAAGCGACCCGGGGTGAAACCGAGTGTGGTGGCGCATGACGGAAATCATCTTGAGAACAAAGCAGCTGTGTGTAATCTTTTCTGAATCTTTCGGGGTCTGGATGGGTATCTTCCGCAGAACTCGAACGAATGTGAGAGTTCTCGTGAAAGGTTTCATGCGAAGAGAGGCTTCAGACGAAAGGGCGCGTGATGGTTTTTAATTTAACGCTCGCTGGATTTGATTTCTGAGTATAATCAGATAGAGAGGCTGAGCCGAGTGTGTCTCGAGTTGCAGATACTCGCAAGCTTTTTACAGTTGACGAAAGGAAAATCAGGTTAAATAGGCTTTAATGAAGTGAAACGAAGAACGGTTGAGATTGATTAATGATATCGCGCAGCGCTGCTTCCTCCTCTTCCTCTCTGTTGTATAAAACACTTAAATGTGTTGACGTTCCTGCGAGATCCCGTCCAGATTAATCTAACATAAACTCAGAACCTTCGTAGAAATACATACATACATTTATATCATTTCTTTAGTCTTTAAATACACTTTGTAGGTGTGTGTGTGTGTGTGTGTGTGTGTGTGTAATCAAGGCATCAATCCACCAGCTCAGGTTGAAGAAGAGACATGAAAGTGCAAAATCACTTCCAGGAAAAGAAACTGCTGTGTGTTTCACTGAAGAACCTCACACACACACACACACACACACACACAAGCTACACTTCGGGTGTTTTTATTGTATTCTTTTCATAATCCCATTACTATAAAACCTGAATTGAAATCATATTACATGAACTCATTACAACACACACGCTGCCCCAACCTTCCTGTTATCGTTAGTGACATCACAGCGGTGCAGAATCTTGCATTCTGATTGGTCAGAAGGTGTTTATTAGGTCTCTGTAGGCTTATATTAACACACTCAGTGCTGGACAGTTAAGAAGTTAATATAATTATTCATACTTGTGTGTTTTGGAGAAACCTATGTGTTTCTATTTTGGGAAACTTAACTTTTACTCCATTACATTTCAAAACACAATATCGCGCCACTACATGATATCACACGTCTTTATGAGTGGAAAAAAGGATTTTAATGGAACATGTTCATGTAACAAACATAAAAAGGTTGCTCTCCTCAGTGATGCACCCGCTGAGAAACCTGAAACAGCTCTGGTTATAGGAGACTCTATACTGAGACATGTGACATTAGCCAGGCCTTTAGGGGCGCCAGCGGCGGTGGTTAGGTCTATCCCGGGAGCCAGAGCACCGGACATAACAGGTAATCTTAGGGCTCTAGGACAGCACAGGTTCTCTAAGATAGTGGTACATGCTGGAGCTAACGATATACGCCTTCGTCAGTCAGAGGTTAGTAAGAATAACTTTACAGAGGTGTTTAAACTAGCGAAGGCGATGTCTGAAGTAATATGCTCTGGTCCCATCCCAATGAGACGTGGTGACATAGGGCTTCATAGACAATTGGAAGACAAAGCTGGCAGGGAGGTCAAAGCTGGCCTGTTAGGGCGGGACGGTGTCCATCCCACTCGGGAAGCTGCTGCTCTCATTTCCTGTAGTATAGCTCATAGTCTTAGAAAAGGCCTAGTTAATCGGTGACAATCCAGAGCCAAGGCCAGGGAGCAGACAGACAGGCTAAACCAACCGTCTGCTAGCTGCATAGAGTCGTCACTCAGGGTTCATCATATTGAGACTGTGTCTGTTCTCCGAGCTAAGTAAAAATGTAGAAAGACTCAGAAAGTCTGTTTAAGCAATTTAATCAATAAAGAGACTAAAAATTCAAAACACACTGGGAGACACAAGCTAGGACTGTTAAATATTAGATCTCTCGCATCTAAAGCAGTTATTGTTAATGAAATTAGCACAGACCAGGAGTTTGATATATTATGTTTAACAGAAACCTGGATTAAACAGGACGAGTATGTAGCTCTAAATGAAGCTAGTCCTCCTGGATACAGCTAGATACACCAGCCTCGGTTAACTGGTCTATCGTCGAAAAAAATAGACTCAAATTTAATGCATTTAAAGATTTCACAGTCTAAAGTTATGTCAGATCACTGTCTTGTCTCGCTTAACGTGTCATAGTAATAATGTACTGCGCTACCACAATAAACGTACATTCACATCACCTACCACACAGAGCTTTATCAATAATCTCCCAGAGTTACCAACTTTGATTGGATCGCCATCTGACTCCACAGAACTCGATCAGGCGACTGAATATTTAGAGTCGACATTTTGTTATACCTTAGATAATGTCGCTCCATTTAAATGGAAAATGATTAGAGATAAGAAACCTGCTCCACCCACGACCACACACGCACTTTAAAACAGGCCGCTCGGAAATCAGAACACAAATGTCGTCAAACTAAATTGCTAGTACATATTTGAAATTATATTATATATATTATATTATATTCGTATATTTGTATTCGTATATTCAATATAAGTATATTGTATTCGAAATAGCATGGAAGGAGAGCATCCTAAACTATTAAAAAACTCTCTACCAGTGCTGCTAGATCGTTGTATCTCTCCACTCGTATTGACAAAAAAATTCAGGCTTTGAAACCACACAATTTAAGTGATGCAGATGTTAAACTAACCACATTACATCAGAACCTAGAAGACTTTACCCCCCTGAAGAGAGTGAACTAATTTCACTCATCTCTTCTTCAAAATCATCAACGTGTGTATTAGATCCTATACCGACACATTTTCTCAAGCAGATAGTACCAGCAATAACAGAACCCCTGTTAAAAGTAATTAACTGTTCTCTCAGCAGTGCATATGTTCCTCATTTGAAGTAGCAGTTATTAAATCGCTAATTAAGAAACCTGACTTTGACCCCTGTCAGCTGTCCAATTACAGGCCAATATCAAACCTCCCCTTTATCTCCAAGATTCTGAGAAAGATAGTATCACAGTAGCTATGGTCATATCTACATAGCAATAGCATAAATAAACTGTATCAGTCAGGATTTAGGCCTTATCACAGCACAGAGACAGCACTCGTTAAAGTAGTAAATGACCTCCTATTGGCCTCTGATCAGGGTTGCGTCACTATACTTGTGTTACTCGACCTTAGTGAAGCTTTTGACACTATAGATCATAGTAGTCATCTTCACAGATTTGAAAATTTAGTAGGAATTAAGGGTACAGCCCTCTCCTGGTTCAGATCCTATTTGACTGATCGTTATCAGTTTGTAGATTTAAATGGTGATTATTCTGCATGTTCTAAAGTGGAGTTTGGTGTTCCACAGGGTTCAGTTTTAGGTTCACTGCTTTTTTACTCCTTACATGCTTCGTCTGGGCAACATAATTTTTAAGCATGGTATTAGTTTTCATTGTTATGCTAATGACACACAGTTACTGTATATGTCTCAGCAAAACCTAGTCACAGGACCACAAGCAGCTAGAAGCGAACTTTCTGATCACACTGTAACTTTAGATGGCCTTTCTGTTCCATCAAGTGCAACAGTAAAGGACCTCGGTGTAACTATAGATTCCAGCCTTTCATTTGAAGCTTATGTATATAATATTACCAGGATAGCATTCTTTCACCTTTGAAATATTGCCAAGATAAGAAATATATTGTCACTAAACGATTCAGAAACTAGTTTATGCTTTTATCACCTCTAGGTTGGACTATTGTAACGCCTTACTGTCTGGTTGTTCAACTAGGTGCATAAACAAGCTTCAGTCAATCCAGAATGCAGCAGCGAGAGTCCTCACTAAAACCAGAAGATACGAGCACATCACAAGTGTAATTTCGCATTGATTTTAAAATACTACTCTTGACATATAAAGCAGTAAATGGTCTTACGCTGCAGTTTCTGAGTGAATTGCTAGTGTCTTACGATCTGCCACGCCTACTTCGATCAAAGGATGCAGGCTGCTTCTTAGTACCGCGTATTATGAAAACTACAGCTGGGGGCGGAGCTTTTTCTTACAAAGCCCCAAAGTTATGGAATAGTCTTCCAAATAGTGTTCGGGACTCAGACACAGTCTCAGTGTTTAAGTCCAAGCTAAAAACCTATTTATTTAATCAAACATTTTTATAAATAGATTAGCCTTAAGTAAAGGAGCAGATCTGGGGGACTCATGGACGTAGAGTATTATGGTGAACTGGTATGTTTAGATGCTGTCCTCCTTACTCTCAGTGATCACTCAGGTTTGTTGACGGTGAGGTGATTGGTCGCTTTACATCCCAGTTCCCCCTCATGTCTGTGTTTCCTTTTGGCTCTCTTTTTTAGTTATGATTTCATAGTTAGTCCTGCCGGAGTCCCTGCTTGCACTCTGCACTAAATATACATTCACATTATCTTATGGCTTAGATCCTATTTGACTGAGCGTTATCAGTTTGTGGATTTAGATGGTGACCATTCCTCATGTTCTCAAGTTGAGTTTGGTGTTTCACATGCTTCTGTTTTAGGCCCACTGCTTTTTTCCCTATACATGCTTGCTCTGGGCAACATAATCGTTAACATGGTATTAGTTTTCATTGTAACGCTAATGACACACAAGTATACGTTTCAGCAAAACCTGATGAGAAAAACCAGTTTACTAAAGTTGAGCAATGTGTGCAGGACATAAGAGATTGGATGCTAATTTCCTTCTGCTTAATCCTGATAAGACAGAAGTTCTAGTCATAGGACCACAAGCAGCTAGAAGTAAGCTTTCTAAACACACTGTGATTTTAAATGGCCTTTCTGTTCCATCATGTACAACAGTAAAAGACCTCGGTGTGATTATAGATTCCAGCCTTTTATTTGAAGCACATGTAGATAATATTACCAGGATAGCATTCTTTCACCTCAGAAATATTGCCAAGATGAGAAATATATTGTCACCAAATGAACAGAAAAACTAGTTCATGTCTAGGTTGGACTATTGTAATGCTTTACTGTCTGGTTGTTCAACAAGGTGCTTAAACAAGCTTCAATTAGTCCAGAATGCAGCAGCTAAAGTCCTCAGTCGAACCAGAAGATACGAGCACATCACTCCTATCTTATAGACATTGCATTCGCTTCCTGTGAAGTTTTGCATCGATTTAAAATACTACTCTTGATGTATAAAGCATTAAATGGTCTCGAGCGGCAGTATCTGAGCGAACTGCTAGTGTCTTACAGTCCGCCACGCCTACTTCAATCAAGGGATGCAGGCTGCTTGTCAGTACCGCGTATTATGAAAACTACAGCTGTGTAACTCCATCTCTTTTGCTCTCTCCTCTTCTGCTCTCTCCTCTCTCTTTCTCCCTCTCTCCTTTTTCCCCTACCTATCTCTGTCAAGCTATAAATGTCGCTCCTGAGCTGCCATTGATCCAGACCTCCTTTGCCCTCTGGACCTGTCTAACTCGTCCTGGAGTCCTGCTTCTGGTTGGAGATCTCATCACATGGATACCCCATGTGGTCTGCCTGGGATGCGTGTGGTGACTGGGGATGGCTCCACTTTTCCGTTAAGGTGGTCCTGTCCTCGACTGATGCAGACAGTCGCTTGTGACTTAAGTCGCTCAACATTTCAGGACTGGAATTTCTTACAGTCTACCTGAGCCTTCAGGAACAAACTGGACTTTAATCTTACACATCTTCTCTTATACTGAACTTCCAGTCTCGCATAACATTATGCACATCAATCCCTGCTATCTGTTTTCACCCAGATGAGGATGGGTTCCCTGTTGAGTCTGGTTCCTCTCAAGGTTTCTTCCTATTACCATCTCAGGGAGTTTTTCCTTGCCACTGTCACCATCGTCCTCGGCTTGCTTATCAGGGACAGTCTCGTCATTTTGATTCATACACATTCACATCTCATACAACCTTAAATAATTCTTTTGATTGTGTAAAGCTGCTTTGCAACAATGACAATTGTTAAAAGCGCTATACATATAAAATTGAATTGAAAATGTAAAGTTTCCTCTGGGTAATCGGGTTTCCTCCCTGGTTCAGATACATGCCCATAGCGTATCAGGGAGTGTGTGTGTGTTAAAGTTTAAAGTAAATCTTAAAGGACAATTCATTTATAAGCACTCGTATATCACAGCCACTCAGATCTTCCGAAAAGAAATTACTCACCTTCACGCTGATTGCTGATGATAATGTAAATGACATTAAAATCAAACTAATTTAATGACCTAATATTAATAGATCTGAGCCCAGAGTGACATAAGCGGCGTTTCAACAAGCTGATAAAGTAATCATGCAAAAAAATTGCGTAACATCAGAGATGTGATGGTTCAGTGGGTTAGGGCTGTGGGTTGGAGGTCGGGGGTTCAAGCCCCAGCACCAACAAGTTGCCACTGTTGAGTCCTTGAACAAGGCCCTTAACCCTGTCTTCTAATCATAAAAAAATCTCCTACAGTATGTGAGTGCATTTGAAACTTTTACTTGAGCAGAAATGTAAATGAAGGAATTTTACTTGAATAATATTTATTTTCACTAAAGGATTTCTCAGATACAGGATTTGTGTTCTTCGCCCATCAGTAAAGGCATACCATCAAAGGGACTCGTACAGCACACGCCGACCTGATGAATAAAGACAACATTCACATGGTGACGTTAACTTGTCTATGTACAGAAGGAGTCTCCAGAGTCAGTGCTTTGTAACCGTCAGATGTAAAGCTTCAACTTTACTGGAATCCTCAGGATGGAGGAGTTTCCAGATGCGATAACAACTTCCAGATGTGGGGAGTTGTTTCTCAAAACGTTGATAAACAGAAAAAGTACAGTAAATATAATGTTCGATGTTGTGTTCTTTAATAATTAAACTATTAAACTGTGTATGAATCATCACATCGTCTTGGTCACAGTGCGATCATGTGAACACTATCGGTAAGTTTGGTTTTCCTTTTAAAGATGGTATATTAAAATATTGACACACCGCAAGGAATATGATATGAGCCTTAAATAAATAAATTCTTTCCCCAAAGCTAATAAAAATTATAATTAATATATTAAAAAAAGGCCAAAATCAAAGTTCACTCTATTTATAACCTCGCTATGAAGCAAAGCAAAGCTTCAGACCTTTAGCTAAAGTATCACCAGAATGTAAATTCAGGGATTAACTTTGCTATGCAGCATGCCACGTCACGTCGCACCATGTCGTGCATACAGAAAAGATTTCTGGTGAACACGCCCGCCACGTTTTTCTACTAAACATAATCAAACAAACAAATAAGACGTTCCTACTTCGCTTCTGTGGAACGTTCACTGAGCTCTATAGGAACTTTTTAACAGTCAGTTCACGCTCGATTGAAATTGAAATAGCTGTATTTTCCACACATACACACACACTCACAGATACCGAACCGCGCCATTTGACTCACACTTCGACACTGTAACCTCTTTTCTCCGTTCGAGCTAACCACAACTGAAGACCCCCCCCATCCCCCCCGGGATTAG
Source organism: Clarias gariepinus (assembly GCF_024256425.1). Lineage (NCBI taxonomy): Eukaryota > Metazoa > Chordata > Actinopteri > Siluriformes > Clariidae > Clarias > Clarias gariepinus. The sequence goes on along the minus strand of NC_071115.1, from coordinate 30,727,322 downwards.
TACTTTTCACTCTACTATATTTCAGACATACGAGTGAATTCCAGGAAAGGCACCACATGCCACCACCTTCCTGTTTTACTCAGCCACAACCAGCCAGGTTTCATTCTTCTCATTAACATGCATGAAAAGAAGAACTACAGTAAGATTTGAGGCAGGTTCACACACACACACACACACACACACCTCTTTTTCACGACCGTGTGCTTACGGGACCAGACGCTGTTGCATCATTTTTATAAAAGATGACGAGTGCGATGACGGGCCAGTGACAGTTCATAGCTTCGGTCTTCTCAGCATCTGGTTTTCACACTTTACACACTGGGTGTGAAGCACTTTACCGAACATGATGCACTGATAACATGTTTAACCCAGAGGTTTACCAGGCATGAGGGCTGAGAAAGGAAGTGGAACCTTTTTTTTTTTTTTTTTTACAAGGAGTACAAGTAGAAAACAGGAGGTTACACTTAAGCTACAGGAAAGCGATAGTTTAGAAAAAGAAAAAAAATCAGCAAATCTTGATGGGTTGCATTTAAAAACAAGTTTTATTTTATTTCTTTAGTGATGTCGCACTGATGTTGACTCTGTGATTAGACGAGAAGACTCGCCTTTAACCAGAAACACCAAATAAAATTAGAAAGGCAGCCATCTTAAAAAAACAACCCATTTTTTTTTTGTTGTTGACATTTTTTTACCCTTTGTCTCATAGGCCACGCCCCCAGAGCCGGACCAATGGGAGAGAATTTACTTCTTAGCTACGTTACCTTTTTACATTAAAGCGGCAAAAAACCATCCCACCCCAAACATGTCTGGACTATTTACATTTAAGTAAGAACACTTTCTAGCATTTTGTGACTCCTCTTACTCACGACCCTGTGGCACACGCTGCAGGGTTCAGTGCTTTCACGTCTATGAAATCAAAGTGGAAATCAAGGCTGGAGATGAGGCGCGTGCTTTCATACAACATCGATGCGCTGCAGCGTGCCGCACAATCCCAGGGTTCTCACTAGACACGACTCACACAGCGCTGTTTCATACTCAAAGGCTTCTCTCTCCAGTCTAGAAAGATCTAAAGCATTTCTAAAGACTGTTCATCAAGCTCTGATCAGACGATCCGATGCTCCTCTACAAACATTACAGCAAGCGCACAACGGACAATAGTAGTAGAGGTCAAAAAAGTAACAAGGCTGTAGTGGAGAAGACTCTGCAAACTGTCAATGTCTTGTCTTCACTGAGGAACCCTGAAGGAGTACACTGTGGTGTTAATGGAAGGACAAAACAAAACCATGTCATTTCACTTCAGGAGGTTCCTTAATGCATCTGGGCAGATGTGTCTGGGACGAAGAAATAAAATACACAAAGCTATGTTAGAAAAAAAAAGGCATGAACACCAAAACGTATTAGAGAGCTTCCTGGTTTGGAGATGATGGACGTCATCAAGCAAAATGCTGCCGAAACTCAAGAGAATGCCAGGGCGACAGTTCATGACCTCAAGCTAAAGTAAGGCTGGGTGACGCAACAAGACAACAAACCAAAAAGAACATTTCGCAATGGACGAGTCCTGACCTTAACCCAACTGTAATCCTGCTGCGCGACATGAAGAAGACGCACAGACCCAAAACACTCAGCAACAGAAACAGCTTTGTTGGGAAGAAAAGTCCAAAATTCCTCCCCGTCCCTGTGTGAGTGTCAGGCAGCGTTTAATGAGGTGTTGCTGATAAATCAGGATAAGGATTAATCTTGATAAGGTCCCATGAGTTTTAGTCAAATTGTGTGTTTATAGAGATGAAAATCAGTCCAAAGACACGTGGACACAATTTTTTGTTAATTTTTTTTCTCGCGTTCACGTCTCTCACTTCTACAGAGCAGGTTGCACATCTGTGGTGCAAAACACAACAATTACGAGACGGTGGGGTGAAAAGTTGAAATCGCTGAGGGTTTACTGTTAACGACACCGCGGCTCGCTCTCGCTCAACTCTTATCATGATCTTATCCTGAGCTGCCAGTGATCCAGACTCCCTCTGCCCTCCGGACCTGTCTGACCCATCCTGGTGCCCCGCTTCTGATTAGAGATCTCGTCGCATGGATGCCCCGTGTGTCTCTTTGGGATGCGTCTCGTGTCTGGGGATGATTCTGTCTACCTAGAAGACGGTTCTGGCCTCGACTGGTGTTGGCAGCTGTTTCTCTGAGGACTTGACAGTTCGATAGTTCATATAAGTCTTCCTGAGTTTTCAATAACTACCTGGACTCCATATTAACATCAATTAACATCAACTGTTATACTTAACTGCCTGCCAACTAACACACAGTATGAGTGCAGATCAATTCCTGCGCTCTGTTTCACCCAGATGAGGATGGGTTCCCTGTTGAGTCTGGTTCCTCTCAAGGTTTCTTCCTATTACCATCTCAGGGAGTTTTTCCTTGCCACTGTCGCCCTCGGCGTGTTCACCAGGGACTATCTGACCATTCTGATTCATACACATTCACATTCCATACAAACTTAAATAATTCTTTCATATGTGTAAAGCTGCTTTGCGACAATGACAATTGTTAAAAGCGCTATACAATAAAATTGAATTGAATTGAATTGAATTGAATTATCAGCGTGCACAGAACACACAAACCACTCAATAAACTCGTGCGTCTGTCTTTTATTTATTTATTTATTTGTCCTATCAGCACCGCAGCTTGTTTGTGTACAGTATGTAGGAAAGATCGCTGATTTCACGTTCCCATTCTGGTTGCAGAAGAACATCGGTCAGCTTGTAATCTGAGACTTTGTTTTTTTTTTTGTGTTGTTGTTTTGTTTTTTTATTTGATGAGTTAATAAATAAATGCTGGTACGGATTCTGATCAGTCAGAAGATTTTTTCCCTGAAATGCAGCTTTAAATCACACTTTCATACCTTACGTTTCCATAGTACCAGCCTGTTACTAGCTCAGGAATGGTCTATGAGAAGATTTAGTATTTATGTAAGGAGTCTCCAGTGTCAGTGCTGTTTAACAGTAAATGTCATCAGAACACTTTTAGGTTTCGCGGTAAAATGACGAGCTGTTTTCTTTGTTAAAGGCCAGTCAGGAAACAACTGTTTATAGCTGCTATAACATTTAGTGAGAACAGGAAGTGACTTGTTTTATCGACATTGTACACACTTTAAGGGCATCAATGCGTAAAACTAGAACTGTTAACCATGAAGCGGTGCTGAGACCACACATTTCTGTGCTAAGTTTGGCAAAGCAATCTCCAGACATAGATCTACACCAGCATTATTTCCTTCACACATCTCCTTCTATTAAAGCTTCTCTCTCTCTTTCTCTCTCTTTCACAGAATGCTATTTGTAGGTTTTCCCTCACAATCTCACTTTTTCCTGGAGCCGAGCCAGCTCTGAGTCAAGCAGCTAAGTGTTCGGGTCTTGAGGCCTTTTCTTGATTTAAAATGTCAAAGAACAGATACAGATTCCAAAGTATGGATGAGAATGAATGAAAGAAATTATGGTCGCGACATTCATGATCTGCTCAGGTTTACAGTAACACTGCCAGAATAACGGAAGTAGGAATAATAAGAAACCTTTTTAGTTCCATACAAATCAGAGGGTAACTAAACTGAGTTATATACTGTACAGAACCAGTCAAAGGTTTGGAGTTTATTTAGTTTCAAGTTCATTTTCTACATTCTAGAAGAATACTGGATTTTTTTTGCAAACAATGAAATACGCAGGGTCATTATGTAACAGCACTAACAGTCAGTTGTTATTTTAAGACATGAAGGTCAGCTGTTCTGGAACAGTTCTTCCAAGAATAGTATTGTGTTGAGTGCGTTTGTAAAACCCATCAAGCTCCAAGATGAAACTGTCTCAATGAAGACCAAAACTGAGCTCTGCTGCAGAGGAGAAGTTCATGTAGAGTCGCCAGCCTCAGAAATCACCAATTAACAACCAGCACCTCAGATTAGAGCCGTTATGAAGCTTTACAGAGCAGAAGGAGCAGATATACATCTCAATATCAACTGTTCAGAGGAGATTATTGTGTGTTTTGGATAATAAACGCCTTCAGTATTGTTTTACAGTGTAGAAAGAAATAAACATGGAATAAGAAGGCGTGCCCAAACTTTTGACTTATAGTGTGTAAATATGTACAGTCACCTTCAATGTTCTATGTGTGTGTGTGTTTGATCTTTGTGTAAAAACATAATAAAAATCATTAGATCGTAGTGGGTCATAGTATTTGGCAAATACAACCTCAGAATAACAACATACAACATATGTTTTATATATATATATATATATATATATATATATATATATATATACTCAGCAAAAAAAGAAACGTCCCTTTTTCAGGACTGTGTATTTCAACAATAATGTTGTAAAAATCCAAATAACTTTACAGATCTTCATTGTAAAGGGTTTAAACAATGTTTTTCATGCATGTTCAATTAACCATAATCAATTAATTAACATGCACCTGTGGAATGGTCGTTAGAACCTTAACAGCTTACAGAAAGTAGGCATTTAAGGTCACAGTTCTAAAAACGCAGGACACTAAAGAGACTTGTCTACCGACTGTGAAAAACACCCAAAGAAAGATGCCCAGGGTCCCTGCTCATCTGCGTCAACGTGCATTAGGCATGCTGCAGGGAGGCATGAGGACCGCTGATGTGGCTAGGGTGATAAATCGCCATGTCCGCACCGTGAGACGCCTAAGACGGCGCTACGGGGAGACAGGAAGGACGGCTGATCATCCTCGCGGTGGAAGACCACGTGTAACAACACCTGCACAGGATCGGTACATCCGAATATCACACCTGTGTGACAGGTACAGGATGGCCACAACAACTGCCCGAGTCACACCGGGAACACACAATCCCTCCATCAGTGCTCAGACTGTCCGCAATAGGCAGTCCATGAGGAGGAGATGCACTGCAGTACTTCAAGCAGCTGGTGGCCGCACCAGATACTGACTGGTACTTTTGATTTTGAGCCTCCCTTCATTCAGGGACACATTGGGAAACATTTTTAGTTTATGTCTTATGGTGTTGACTCTTTTAGTGTTCATACAAATATTTACACATTAAGTTTACTAAGAGTAAAAACAGTTGAAAGTCAGAGGACGTTTTTTTTTTTGCTGAGTATATATATATATATATATATATATATATATATATATATATATATATAAATATATATATTAAAAGAGTTAAAAAGAGCATGGAAGTATGACTGAGGTTCCCAAAACTGCATCCAAACAAACTATAAGAGGGTTGGAACAATGTCCTATGGACAGAAGTGGAGTTGTTTGGCTTTAATGGTCAGCACCAGTTTCGGCAAAAACCAAACAGCATTTCAGCAGAAACACCTCAGACCCACTGTCTGAAGTGTGGAGGGGGAGGGGTGACGATCCGGGCTTGTTTTTGCAGCCACAGGACCTGGATACCCTGCAGTCAGTAAGTCGACAATGAGCTCGTCTGTATTTCAATACTCTAGAGGTAAATGTAAGGCCGTTTGTCTGACAGCTAAAGCTTGGGGGAAATTCCGTCATGCAACAGAATAAGGATCCGAAGCACATCAGGTAAACTACATCAGAAAGCCTGGCAAGGTAAAATTATCAAAGTTTTGGAATGGCCGAGTTAAAGTCCAGACCTCAACCCAACCTTAAAAAACCCCCAATGAACTGAAGCGATGTTGTAAAGAAGAACGGACCAATACCATGTGAGACTCATGAAGTCATACAGGAAACCAACAAGTTGCTGCTAAAAGTTGTGCTAAAGGGGGTACTTATTATTGCCCACATTTTTTTCTTTTTACTTTTTTTGTGTAAATATATACAAATTTAACATTTAGCACTATGCCATAAGTAAATAATGGCATAGTGCTAAATGTTATATTTGTCTAATACTGAGACTTGCTACGATCAGATGATTCTTATTGTTTTACACAAAAACGTCAATAATTAAAAGAAGGGGCACTAACTTTTGAACATGACTGTATAATTATATACATATAAGGAATCTCAAAAATATTTTAATATCATCAGGATTTTTAACAAATAGTTTAGTTAAACGAGTAAAATGCATTTTCTGGATTCATGACAAAATATTTCAAGTCCTTTTTTGTTTTAATTGTGATGATTACGGCTTACAGCTCATGTCCTAGCTTAAAATCCTGTATTTCAAAGCTAGATCAATCAAAAATTATTTACATCAAAGAAATGTCCAATTTCTGCATTAATTTATGTGCTCAAAACTTCGTCAGGACAAATTCTTCCTTATGCTAATAATTACATAGAAATAACATTCATGAAAAGTTTCAGTCAGAATTTAGGCCTCATCCTCGCACAGAGACAGCACTGGGTAAAGTGGTAAATAACCTCCCACTCGCCTCTGATCAGTCTTATTTGACGGTTTTTAATTTGAAGATGCAAATGTTGACTGTTTTATACTAGAATACCATACTAATGTAAAGTTCTGCAAGGTTCTGTTTTAGGCCCTCTGTTATTTTCTCTCTACATGCTTCCTCTGAGAATTTTTTTTTAAAAGCATAGTATTACTTTCCACTGTCGCTAATGACACACATTTATATTATCTCAGTTACAGGAGAACCTTGGATTACGAGCATAATTTGTAAAGGGGGCTCGTATTTTAAAACACTCGTAAACCAAATAGAATTTTCCCATAAGAAATAACGGAAACTCAAATTATTCATTCCACAGCCCAAAAAAATAAATCTAAATAATTAATACAAAATATTAAGTAAAAATAAAACAAATTAACCTGCACTTTACCCTTAGAACAAGTTAAAAAAAAATCCCGACAGATAAGTGGTTCCGTTTATGCGCGCAGGCGCTGTGTGTGTGTGTGTGTGTGTGTGTGTGTGTGTGTGTGTGTGTGTGTGTAAATTCAAAGTAAGGTGCCCCTCCCCTTCTCCCCCTTCTCGTCTTACACAATTACCCTTCCTCCACTCTTTTTACACACACGCTCGCACACAACGAAAACACTTTTATCAAAAAAATAAACAAGAAATCTCTCTAATGACACTCTAGAGCGACACACTAACGGAATCACTGATGTAAAGTAAAAAATAAAACAAATTAACCTGCACTTTACCTTTGAAAAGAATCGCAACAGAGCAGTGTTTCTCTGTAGAGCAGAGAGAAAGAGTGTGTGTGTGTCTGTGAAGGCGAAAGTAGGAGGAGTCTGTGTGTATGTGTGTTTGTGTGTGTGTGGCACGGTGTCCAATGATGCGCGCAAACGGACACAAAGAGCAGGGTGATACAGAGAGAGAAAATGGATCTTTAACCCCTCTAATGAGACTTGCTTTTTTTTGTACACACACACCTACAGACACAAAATAAAACGCACACACAGACACGTGGTTACAGTGTTATAGTAAACAGTACACATGTGCACGGATGTTAATTATACCAGTGAGAGACACGCAATAAGACCCAGGAGAGGAGACGATTGCCCACAATTCCGCAGCGCAAGAGAGAGAAAAAACGTTGGCTCAGTTGTAATCACGTGACGCTCAGCGTCAAAACAAGAAGCGCATACGTGATACATGATACTCAGTACTCGTAAACCAAGACCTGTTCGTTTTCTAAGTCAAAATTTAAAAAAAACTTTGTGCGTGTGTGTGTTCTGCGATGGATTGGCACCCTGTCCAGGGTGTACTCCGCCTTGTGCCCTTAGTCTCCTAGGAAAGGCTCCAGGCCCCCCGCCAACCTGAATACTCGATAAAGTGGTATAGACGATAAGTAAGTGAGTAAGTGATTTTTTCAGAACTAATTTAATCTTCATTGCTCAACATTTGAAGGAATTTTTGTGGTGACTATACTATTCTGGGTGGTTCGATTCTTTGGGGCTTTTCCACACCGTAACTCTCCCGGATGTGGGAAAGACAGTAAAGGTGAACTCATCAAAAAACAATGCATGTTTTACATTGTCCACAGCCCAAGATTTTCACTTCTGGCACCATTGGCATTGGCACGAGTGACCAAAGGGTTGGATATAGCAGCCCGGCCATGTACATTGACCCTGTGGAGCTCCCGAAGAACAGTTTTGGTGGAAACAGAAGAGTTGAGTTGCACATTTAATTCTGCAGTATGTTGGGCAGCTGTGGTTTGTGGTTGTATTTTTGGATACAATCTGGGTTAGCACCTGGACATCCCTTTCAGACATTTTCCTCCTGCGTCCACAAGTATTCCTGTTAGATGTGGTTCGTCCTTCTTGGTGGTATGCTGACGTTACCCTGGATACCGTGGTCCTTGATAAATCACAAAGACTTGCTGTCTTGGTCACAGATTTGTCCTCTTTTGAACTCTGATATGTCACCCATAATGTTGTGCACTGCAATATTTTAAACAAAACTGTGCTACTGTGCTATTACTCTGTTAATTAAACCTTTACACTCTGCTCTTACTGGTGGAATGTGCAATCAATGAAGATTGGCCACCAGGCGGGTCAACTTTTGCTATAAAACCTCCAACACAAAATTGGCCAGTGTTTCAGTTTCATTGTCCACCCCCCTATATATTGTCTATCTTTATTGTTATTATCTTGGGAAAATATTTGCCAAGGTAACAGGATAAAAAAAAAAAAATCCATACAATAAACTCTGTAAATGCTGTAATCAGAAATCAACTGTAAAGTGCAGATAATTCTTTTGTATTTCCTTTTACTGTGGGTGGAGTCCTATTGCATTCTTCTACAAACAAAGCTCTTTGTGTACATGTTATTGTTTTTGAAAGATAAAGTCTGAAGTTCTTGTTATGCTTCACATATGCAGCATGGTACAACAGCAGCACTTCCTTTACCTTGTAAAGCTTGGAAGAAGTTCTTTCCTGCTTGGAAGTGGGAGCTGCCCATATGAGTTTCCTTTAACTCGTAACATTGTATACATGAGAACAGACGTGTCCAGACGAGTCGCTGTGATTCACAAACAAAGTCCAGGTTTAATAATTTTCCCCGTCAAAGCAAGATTACATTTTTACTTCCTGGATTCGTTAGTATTTTTTATATATTAACAGATGAAGTGTTCCAACTTTTCTTTTTAACACATCCTTGTTTGTTTGCCAACTTAAGAACTGGCCCAGGACGCCATCACACTCACTGTTTGTTCAGTGAGCGGTTATAGGGTATGGGAATATACGTACCAAAACAAGCATTTAAAAAAAGGGGTAAAATTAATGGCACCCTTACCCTATTTAGAGTAACCATATTGACCATAAACTGTATCTTACAACAAAACAGATAAACTTGCTGTTTAATGATAAATTAAGCCAAATCTGGCTAAGAAGCAGATCTGCACGTAAACTAGGACATTTTAGAATCTTACAAAATATGAATTTTCCATATGAGAATTTCAGGAGACTAAATGATACGTATTGTATTGGGGACTGGTTCTCGTCTGGGTACGAGTGAGTGGGGATAAAAATTAATGCAAATCACAAATTGGTAAATTTGTGTGAAAGTGAATTAGATTTTTTATTAATTTTTTTTATCTAGACTGGCATCATTACTGGGCGTATGCACGTTTAGTTTGAGGGCTGTTCCCCCACAGACCTAAGTTCGCACTGATCGTTATTACTAATGCCAAAGTAACGGCAGACTCCATGTCCATGTTAAAAAATAAAGGCCGTACGAGAAAAAAACTAACCACACTTCGATTATATTAAAACTTCTCTGAGTCGCACTTTAGCGTCTTACCAGAGCTTTTGGTCCGAGGCGCCTGCCTCCATTTTACATCAGTTCCATTTGTAACTGCAGTGAGAGTCCACAGCTCCTGATCTCGCTCCATCAGAATCTCACCTGTTTGGTCTCCTGGAAGCAGCGACGAAGATTCACTTCTAATGAAGACGTGGAGACAGTGGTGCATTTATGGCTTGCAGCTCAGCTTAAAACGTTTTTAACGAGGGAATACGAACGCTTGTTGAGAGACGGACAAAGTGAATTGAAAAACAAGATTTTGTTAAAAACATTTATGAAATTATGTAATCTTATTTCCTTTCCAAAAATTCACTAAAATAAATTCGAAAGGAGTGTGGATAATTTTTGACTATTATTATGACTCGATATCTATTTACACAATAAATGTATTCACTCCCCCATCCAAATCATTGAATTCAGGCGTTCCAGTCACTTCCATGGTTACAGGTGTATAAAATCATGCACCCAGGCATTCAGAGCGCTTCTACACACATTGGTGAAAGACTGTGTCGCTCTCAGGAGCTCAGTGAATTTCAGTGTGGTAACGTGATAGGACGCCACCTGTGCAACAAGTCCAGTCGTGAAATTTCCTTACTACTGAACATTGCACGGTCAACAAAGTGGAAGCGATTGGGAATGACAGCGGCTCGTAAAATTGCAGAGCGTGTCAGTGAGACTCACTCATAGGACACAGAGGTCGCCAACTTTCTGCAGAAAGTTTGGTGAAGGGGGAGGGATTATGGCGTGGGGTTGTTTTTCAGGTGGGGACGGCCCCTTATTTCCAGTAAAAGGAGCTTTTAATGCTTCAGTATAACAAGACACGTTGGACGATTTAATGCTCCAATCTTTGTGGGAACAGTTTGGGGACGGCCCCTTCCTGTTCCAACATGACTGCTCACCACTGCACTAAGCAAGGTCCATAAAGGCAGGGGTGATAGAGTTTGGTGTGGAAGAACTTGACTGGCCTGCACAGAGTCCTGACCTCAACCCGATGGAACGCCTTTGGGATGAATTAGGGCCGAGACTGTAAGGCAGGCCTTCTCATCCAACTTCTGGAAGGACAGTCAAAAATTCCCATAAACAGTCCTGAACCTTGTGCAAAGACTTCACAGAAAAGTTGAAGCTGTTAAAGCTCATATGCAGGTGAAGGCAAGGCAGCGAATACTTTTGGCAGTATAGTGAATATGGTGAGAAAAAAAAAAAACACAGATCACCATGGGTTTGTTATTGAACCAACGCTGCCCTGTGGAAAAGGAGCCTCACTTAAATAAAATCCAGAATCACACTTGTTTTAGCTTGTTGTTTTTTTGCTCTGCAGTTGAACTAAATTATGTGAAAAAGCCGATTTCCTACAAGTTCTGCAGACTGTTAAAGGGAGATGCAAGCCCCATGTTTGAACTCTTTCTCTCTCCCGTGCTATCTGATAAGATTATCACAATCTTGCACTGTTTTGAAGAAACTGCTGTTAAAGCTGCCGGGCAGTTCAAGAGAATCTGGAGAACTCGGAAGTAAGCAGTTATTTAGCAGTTCAGTGGAAGTCAAGGGAAATCTGGCCAAGAGCGCAAGTCCAGATAACAACTGCAGCTGTAATGAAGATGGAGGAAAAAAAACAAACACTTAAAGATAAGGATGTAAAAAAAAAAAAAAGGAAAAAAAAGATAAAGTAAACCAGGATACAAAAAAAGACACACACAGCTGTATGTATGTAGAATAATTTATTGCGTCTTTATTACATTTGTCCGTAATGCAACAAAAAAAAAAAAGATTAAAAGCTAATAGCGATTTACACAACATACTGTACAAATGTATCATCTGATACTCTGCTGTTATCGGTTCCTTATTATGGACAGGACATTTACATGACAGTGAAAATACTGCACAAAATTTACTGTATTGCTTCAAAGGCTGACTCTTTTTTTATTTATGTTTTATTTTTTTTACAAAACAAGACAAATTATCCAGAGAGAAAATATCTAACATGGAACAGAAAAAAAATTATATTAGATCACCCCCATGTCTGTGTGCTGCTTTTTAATAAGTGATAAAAATCCAAACGTCATTTTTTTTGTTTGTGTGAGTGAACAGAACATCAAAGTTAAATAAATAAGCTTGTTTTTTTCACAAATGAATGTTATTGCAGATCAAAGCTGAAAAGACTTATCTTCTCTGATTACCTGCGAGAGACAATTTCAAAGAACAATTTCACCTGATCACCACCATCATCATCATCATCATCATCACACTGCAAAGTAACAATGGCATTAGTGAAAAATGTTCTGCACTGTTTACAGAACACAGAGGACGTATTGTTAAAAAAAAGAAAAAAAAAGAAGCGTGAATCTCTCATCACAGCTTCACAAAAATCAGACAACTCCTCTCAAAACTGATCTTCTGAGTAACTGTGGTTAGAAGGAAACCACTTCGGGGTGAAGCACTAAAATGCGCTACAAAAGCAAACACATGGATTAAACAAAAACATACAATTTCGAAAAAAATTTTTCCTTTTAACATTTTGTTTTGCACGAATTTCTCCTTCGTCAGTTCATGAACACCTTCCAGCTCTCACCTGGGCATCAGACAGCAACACACACACGTACACATATATATACACACACATACACACACACACACCCGCTAACGCGTGCTATCCACAAACATGCCTATGATTGGCCAGTGTTGCTGTGATTGACAGGAGAGAGAGAAAGTCCCTCCCCCACCAAATTTCCCACACCCGTTTACACATTACTGACGTGTTAATGTGTGTATTTTATAAAACGTGAGCCATTTCAGTCATGTCAGATATACTGTACACTGCAAATACTACAAATCCACAACACAAAACAATCAATATTAATATCTGATTAGAATATCAAACTAATAACTGATGAGAAATATGTAAATTAGTTTAGCAATTAAAACAGCAATAGATTTGTTTTTTTAGTCAAAAGTTTACTGGTGTGGGAATTCATGTCTACATGTCATGTGTTCTCTCTCCAGCCAATCAGACACCCAGGTGTAATCCGATTCAAACTTGTATGCATCATGATTTTATAAACGTCCTGTTCCAGTGTGTTTTTTTCCACTTTTGATGCAAAAAATTAAAATGTAAATATATATAAATTTTGATTAAAAAAAAGAAGCTTTGACCGCTGCACAACGTTACATACCCAAACCATTACCCCGCCCCCACCAACCCCACATGCTGTGTTAATTATTATTCCTGAACTAGAGTTAAAGCTCGAATGTTTCAACACTTGACTGTAAATCATGCAGTGGATCGTGTTGGGTTCCAAGTAGAACTTTTATATTTTTTTAGAAGTTAAAATCTCCTAATTTTCCAGTGGCACCTTAAAGAACTCATACGGAACCCCCTTTTTCTCAGGAGTGTGTGCATGAACAGGGTAATGGTTTGCCTCTCCTTAATACGAGTCACGGGTTTAACGTCACGTGTCACGGGTTTAACACTGAAGTTCTTGGTACTTTGTGCACTCTTTGGGGTTCAGAGCATCCTAGAAGGAAGTGTAACTGTTTAAACTGTAAAGATGCACACTTTGAATATTTTCATCAAAAAGCTGCACACTTTGAATATTTTCATCAAACCAAACTCTTAAAAAAATAAAATAAAAGAAAATTAGAAAGAAAAAAAAAAAATAATAATCAGATTTTTTTTTTCCTGCGCGTTGCATTGCCTGCGTGTTTGGCACTGGGAATAGGCTCGTCATATTTTCCATTTCCTTTTGCTAAATCACACTGAATCGGCTCCAAAAGCGACATGAACTTGTTTCGGGTATGTGAAACCATGAAATATAAATTACGAAACCGAGGTCAAGCCAAGTGCCAAGACGTGAGTACGTTAGAGCACTGAGGTGCGGTGATGATGACGATGATGATGTACGTGCAGATTTGAACAGTGGGATTCGACACAGTTGCATGCACGGTTACAGGTGATTTCGAGAGTTCTTCTTACTGGATTTTTTTTCTCACTTACAGTCTTCCAAAAAAACAAACCAAAAAAAAAAAACCCTAATCTGCTGCTCCTGAAGTGCAAACGTGTGTTTCAGTCAAAGTGAGACAGTCGTCCAGGAGGGAGCACCGCCGGACAGACCCAGAGCTCATGGTACATTCCTCAGTGTTAAGACCCGGTTAAAGCAAGAGGGTATTCCCTCACCCACAGATTTATAAAAAAAAACAAAAAAACAAACAAAAAAAAAAAAAACACTCTCCTCAATCACACAACACACAGGCCTCTCGCATAATCCTGCTGAAACACTCATGCGGTCAGAATTCAGAACTCGCTCATGCATCACAGCACCACAGCAGAGAGAAAGATCGAGATAGAGAGAGGAACAAAAAAAAACAACAACAATGAAGCTCAGAGCGGAAACAAAGATGTGCTTTGAAGGACAAGATCAATAACCCTACTGTTGTCGAAGAAGATATTTCAGAATGTTCTTAAACAAAGATGAGGCACGGGCCATGATGTAAGCCACCGCTGAGAAAAACAAACAGGAACCAGAATGCAACCAGTCAGAAGTCAGACATTCGGGTTTCAGCTGGTTCCTGAACCAACAAACACAGACGGAACAAAAGCGTCTCAGTCGATCTCAGTCTCCTGCTCCAGATCTAGATCCAGGTTCAGGTTCTCCTCTGAGTCTGGAGCAGGAATTTCAGTCACGACCTTCTCGCTTGACCTTTCAGAATCTACTGCTGGTTCAGAATCAGAATGAGGTCCATCGTGTGTTCTGATCTCTCCTGAATCAGGACTGGGACAGGACCTGGGGTCGTTCGAGGGCTCTGCGCACTCTGGGCTGGGCGTGGCACGGGTGTCGGGTGCAGCATCGTCCTGGATGAAGTGCCGCAGACAGGGCGGGTCGGCTGGGGGCAGCAGGGTGAGCGAGTCGGAGCTGAGAGAGTCGGCGTCAGACAGCAGCGAGATAGTGGGCTGGGCAGCGGGGGTCAGGCTCGGCGCCAAGGGTGGGGTCGGCACTGAAACAGTAAGAGCAGGTCCGGTTAGAAACACGTGACCCATAACACTCGCACAAAGCAGGAACGGAACACTGAAAAGCCAGGTTTAAAAAAAACAAACAAAAAAAAAAAAACTTTTTTCTCCCTTCTAATTTCTGAAATAGCGATCATACTACGCGTGTTTATTTATAGAGCTGAAATCGTGCATCTGGTCTTTTTCCCAGGAAATGTCAGGGAGATATTAAGGACATAAATCACTTACCGGCTTGAGGCACAAAATAAAATATGTAACATTACAATTTACAATTTAAAATATTCTCGGGGTTGAGTTAAGGGGTTACGGCATGACGGGAAGCAGATTAGTTTTTTTTCTCTGTTCCTTAAAATTGAGTATCTTGATCAGATTATCTGTTTAGATTTAAATTAAACCCAGTGCGAGCTGGGAACATGTGTTTAAAGCCACGGCGCTGCTAAAAATATATATACAAAGACTCCAATGTGCAACTTCATCTTTAAACTTCAGGCCACGCCCCCCAGATGAGCCTTATCTTGATGTATTGAGGAAGAAAATGACACAGCTTAGAGATAAGCCTGTTATATGTTATTACTGTGACTTTATTTCCTTTTGTCCCTCTTTATAGACGCGTCATAAGGACTGAATTGTGGATTCATAAAAACGAATAAATAAATAAATAAATAAATAAATTCCCCAATGTAAAATCCCACAACACAAAGACTAATAAAAACATGAGAAAACTACTGGAGTGAGTTCCAGAAATTAAACAGGTCTAAACCTAACTGTATTATTACATGTCAGGGAAAAGCAGTGCCAAAGAAGAGCAGTAACCACAGAGAAACGTCCCACTGTATTACCGTGTGTGTGTGTGTGTGTGTGTGTGTGTTCTGGGAAAGGTATCATCCATGTGTTGAACTACTTCCTTAAAGTGTGAACAGTGCATGCAGAAATTCCAGTCACCCTCATGTTTTGATCTGAGAGGAAGCCAGAGTGTGTAAGTTTTGATTTACAGATCATCACCAGACGCAGACTGAGGAAGTGTACAGGATGTTAGTGCACACACTGAGGCCGAGGTAGCAAAGCGACATGCCTGGGTGCGTGGAGGTCTAAACCCACTCTCCGGCATCGTCCGAGAGAGAGAACGCACGCCTCCCAGACCTGACTAGAGGAGAAGAGATGGGAAAGAAAGCATCATAAATCTGGAGGAAAAGAAAAATTAAAAAGTACACTGTAATAATATGTGTTCGAGATTATTTGTGATTATCAAATTCCAGATTTATTCCTCTTCTCTTGTCATTTTTTTCTTTGTGTTTGATTCTACACTCTATTTAATTGATTTTGCGCTTTCCGTAATGTTGCAGCACCCTGGAGAACCACCTCGCATGGGACGCCAATAACGGTCAGGTGTCCACATACCTTTGGCCTCAACATGTAGGTGTGGGCATTGGCACCATCACTATGTTTCTGCGAAGTCATCTTCTGAGACTGAGCTTCCTAAGAAACCCCGACAGAGAATGAAGAAGAGGAGGAGGAGCCTAAGATCTTCAACTAAAGGTCAGTCTGCTTTTGTTATGTCTAACCGTCTACTCTGTAACAGAGCTTAAATGAAAGATTACCAACGAAATAAAACACCAGATGTCGAACGCCTCCGGATCAGAGACTGAAATAGTCTAGATGTCACAAAAGCCACAACACGGCTGCCTTATCTTCTCAGACGTCGTCTCCTTCTGGGGTTCTACGCTCTCGATATGCTCGAGGGTTTTCGGGCTTTTTCCGAAACCACGCACATAATGGGACCCCGGTGTGGGTGGGGCAGATAATCAACACCATCAGGATGGGGTTACACCAAAACACTACCCCCTTCACCACTTTCTGAACACATTTTTTTCTTTTCTTTTTCATGTTGCATGTAATATATTTTTGGGCATAAATTTACAAGTAAACACACATCTTTAATTTTGCACCGTAATCACTCATTTATCTATATTATTTTACTACTATTTTAGATATTATACCTACTCTTCTGTCAATACTACACAAACATATAAATAAATAT
Organism: Clarias gariepinus; assembly: GCF_024256425.1. Classification (NCBI taxonomy): domain Eukaryota; kingdom Metazoa; phylum Chordata; class Actinopteri; order Siluriformes; family Clariidae; genus Clarias; species Clarias gariepinus. The sequence continues at coordinate 30,710,585 of NC_071115.1, read as the reverse complement.
TTATAAAATTAAAAATCCAAACTTGGTTCCACTTCTTCTGAAAGCTCCACTAATCCAGGATAGAACTTTACGGCCGGTTTAATAACCTTCAGGATTACATGGAAAGCATCGTTAATGTAGTTCTATCTTTCGCCTTAACTGTAATTAGATCAACTTTAATACACAACCCTGTTTACACAATCCGGTCTCTGCGTCCCAGGGTTCAAAGTCTAACCTCGGGGCTTTTCAGTCACTGAAAGGCAAAAGACAAACATCAAAAAAAAAAAAAAAAAAAGGTGATCTGATATCTTGTTATAACAACGGTGTTCTGTGGAATTCTTGGAAGGAGCTCGTCACATCTGGAAGGCATTGGCAAGCGATCATTGCCTCAAGGCAGGGACTTGGACACGCCTCGAGGTGGAAAACTGGCAAACAGATTCAAAGTGAAAGCGATTTGATCTAAAAACACCAAAGCACCATCACGAGCGATGACTGGGACGACTCTCACTGCAGGACGCAAACCACATCTCAGTTTTAGAGGCAGGAGATTTACTAGGAAAAGGGGTTTAAGCCCCTGAGACTCTAACAGTGTCTGATAACCGTCACTTCTCATTCTGAGCATCAATACCTGAGCCAGGTCTTCATTCAGGGAGAAGTTTATCGAAAGAACGATTCCTCTTATGAGGATCTTATAAAGAAATACACACACTGTAGCTCGGACAAAGCGGGATGTCCTCATAGGAAGACAGTGAGGTGGCAATAACATTTAAATTATAGGGTTTTTTTTGTGAATTTTAGAAACAAAATGTTTTAATCTTATTTTTAGAGATTATTAAACGGATTTTACTAATTTATTCATTAACGTTTTCCTGCTGAAAAGTTCTTTAAAATAAATAAAATAAAAAACCTTTCAAATTGTCTTGAATGTTTAATAAATTTTTTACAGACCCTAAAGACATGCCTGTTATCAGATTAGTTTTTTTTTTTTAGGTTTAACATTTTTATCTTAGTCTATATCATACAAACTACATACAGTGCTGTGAAAAAGTATCTGCCCCCTCATGTTTTTTTTTTGCATATTTGTCACACTTAAATGATTCAGATCATCAAACAGATTGTGATATTACATTAAGATAACCAGAGTAAATACCAAATGCAGTTTTTAAATGATGATTTCATTTATTAAAGGAAATAAGCTGCTTATGGGACTGATTACTGCCAGGACTGATTACTGCCAGAACTGCTGAATCAAGAAGCCACTTTACTAGATCCTGTCTGTTCGAATGAATGACAGCGACATTTAAAAACTGCATTCTGTATTTACTAGGGTTATCTCTGACTGTCACAAAAAATCAACAAATAAACTTTCATAGCACTGTACAAATATATATACACATGCATTTTTTTTTTCTTTTTCTTCTTCTTGCCCAATAAAAGTCATCACTTCAGAATTACTGGCCTGTAAGAAGGGAAGGACATGAAGCGATGCTCCCATCATGCAAAGTGTCCACTGTACAAGCCTCTGGAGACAGTGTTATGATCTGGGGTTGATCAGTTACTCAGGTCTAGACTCAGTAACGTTATGGGGCAATAAAATGAAGTCAGCTGACCACCTGAATCACCAGGTTTTTCTTCCTCCTGAGCCGACAGCTCCCACGAGACAGTGAGAGCTGCACTGATCTGTACTCGGCTTCAATAAAAACCTTTATAAAGTCTAACAGACTGTTAGAGGGCGCTTCACACACACACACACACACACACACACACACACACACACACACACACACACACACACACACACTGTGCACTGAGTAGACTGTCCAGGAGGGCGTATACTTTTGGAAAGAAATCCCCGTTTAAGGATTTGATGACAGATAAAATAATCAAATCAGGAAATCTGTGTGAATTTCGCCAAAGAAAAGTTTGTCCAAGAGATCTAAGACAGGGCGTGTCGATGGAGAAAGAGAAGGGGCTGAAGCAACTGATGATGAAGCTCTGTTTAACTGTATAAATATGTGTGTGTGTGTGTGTGTGTGTGTGTGTGTGTGGGTTGTGTGTTACCTGGTGTGCTGTGCGCTGGCACAGCGCTGGTGGCGATGGAGTCGGAGTGAGTTGTGATGCTCGAGCTGGAACTTGGGGAGGAACTGCGTTTCTGAACCATGTGGGCCACTGCGAAACCTGCACACACACACACACACACACACACACACACACATACACACACACACACACATTTACATTGAAAATTCATTGTTAAACGTTAATTCATTCTCCTGGAATGAGACCTAGCTGCGATGTACACAAGTGCAGTCAGATTCACTCTGCGTCGCCGAGTATTAAAACAGCTCTATTTTTAGAAATCATTTTATTTGCGCTTTCTTTTTATTATTTTACGTCGTTTCTCTCTGGAGAGAATGACTGCATCGGTTCTTTTACAGGCTCCTAAGCACACCAGGCTATTGCAGACATTAATAAAGATTACACTAAACCCCTCCACTATCTACTCTGCTGAATTTCCAAAGAAACCCTTTGGAAGACGTTTCACACTGATTCGAGTCGCTACTTGACTTGATAGATGTATTTTTAAACACCAAAGCGTTCACTTCACTGCACAAGTATTTCATCTCTTTTTTAGGCCAAAAGTGTTCAATCCTGTTCAGTTCTCTCTCTTGAATGAAAACCGGTAGAGCGTCCAGAATTTTATTATTTTTATTTTCTTTTATATTAATATTTGCTAAGTGACGTTAACTATGTACCTTTTTGCATGCACTCAATAACTCAAAACCTTGGACGTGCATTATGGGTGTGCGAGCTGGAGGAGAAGTGGGCGGAGCTTCCAGGTGATACTCTTTAGTATGAGAAACATCAAAACCGTCAATTATTCAAGGTGTGAATGTTCATTTATGAGGCATTTATATGAGACAGCAAGTTTATTTTTTTCCCAGTAAAAAAAGGGAAGGCGATGACTGGCGTCCTGGCCTACGCCAAAATCTATGTAGATGATTAGTTTTGAATGAAATTCATAACGTATTAACACATCACTAAACGCCTTGGATGTATACACTACATGCCTATACCGGGGTCATAACAGGACAGATTACCAAAATCAACCGCAGACACACACACACACACACACACACACACACGCGCGCGCGCTCATGCAGGCAGACAGGGGATTTTTTTTCTTCATGCTGGAACTTTTTCTTGGTGATTTGGTGCTGATGGTGAAACTGTGGTGTGTAATGATGTTGCTCTTTTTTTTTTTTTTACGTCATTCCTGAGATGAATCAGTGTTTTATTTCTGTGTTAAAACCAAAAAAAACCTGAGGACTTCCCTAAACCAGATGTGTACGTCAATGACACAAAAAAAGCCATCACAAAACAATCGTATCGATCCACTTCTGAGCAGTATTATTATAAGCAAAACCGAAACACTGGTTCGAGATCGATATCAGCAAAGAATGTCACAGAGATAAACGTCAGTTTATCACGTCAGCGATGCCTCTTCTCATCTCAGTTTAAACAAAGATAGCATTGAAATGACTTTTTTTCTTTTATAAACACAGAATACCCGCGCAAATCTACCGCCTTGGTCAAGGCTTCGTGTGATAAACTTCCATTTAAAAACCAGAGTGTGTCTTTTTCACTTCACCGCGCTCTGAGAATAAACTCAAGAAGAAGAACTAAAGTGTGAAGTGAAGGCTGAGCATCTCTCGTCAGACCAGGCGCAGATTCGGAGGAAGCCGTGAAACAGTATACTGAAAACCACAAACCTGAGATGGAGAAGTGCTTCAGAAATTCTGGAGAAAAACTAAAGTAGGATGTAAAAGGACGCTGGCTCATTAGTTTGGACAGAGAGAGAGACAGAGAGAGACAGAGAGAAGGGGAATGAGTTCAAAGTAATCGTGGGGAAAAGGGTCAGTAGTTCACCAGTATTTAACACAAAGAAATACCCAGTGCTTTTTTGGAGCGGGCAGCGAATCTTTTAAATAAAGTCACTGTCATAATTTAGGAAGTGAAGCTTTCTGTGACGAGTCCTGATATTAACGCTCTACCGCAGAATAAATGACCAAAAATGAAATGAAATGTACGTAATGCACAGAATGACTGGGCTTTTTTTTTTTCCTCTAGTAGGTAAGGAAAAACTTTTAAATCATTTTTGGTTTAATTTGAAGCAGCACGCTAATTTTAGTTACTACTGAATACATTAAACAGGTCAGAAAAAAGTCCAAGCATGAATAAGAGCTGAGAAATGAGTATGAACAAAAAAACACCTTATGAAACTTAAAACAGAACAGAGACAGAATACTATTATATATAATTTACTATACAACATTATGTACGATTGGGCGTGTCCCAGGCGTTGTCCAGTGGTTACTGACACTAACTGTGTGTCTTAGTTTTTAATCACTTTTAAACCATCCGTATGCTTCTGTTCACGGCTAACGCCAGCTACAAAGCTTTCTACTTCCTAACACAAGGCTGAATCCCAAATCCCGCTTCAACCCTGGATCAAGGGCACTACTTGGTGTGTGGAACAAGGGATTGTACACCCTACATAGTGCACTAGCTCCATGGTGTTTTCTCCCCACCTTTTGGCTACATAGTACACTTTACAGCATATATTCTTAGTTTTAAAATGATTGATCCATTCATTAAGCTATTGTTTTTATTTTTATAAACAGATAGACTTATTTAAAGTTATAAATAAAGTTTTTTTATTTTATTTTTACAGAATACATCAGCTTTGAGTGTTAGAAAAGCCATACAAATTATAGCAAAAAAAAAAACACCACAAATTTCAGGAATTTAAAAACTATTCAGAAATAATGTGACATTCACGTAACTGTCAAATTTATATAAACAGCTATTTTAGATTCACTAACTGCTCAAAAAACAGATAATTGTCAGAATTATACACCAATATAATCTTTATATTCTACTTCTGTTCTGAGTAAAATATCTCGATTTCTCTGCACAAGTAATTTTGAAGTGTGTTATTTATTCTTCAGGACTCCTGATAGATATATTTACACACCCCGTGCGGTAATGAGTCACCAGTGCTGATCATCAGGAGCTTCATCAGATACGCAGGATCAGGGTTTATGTGTTGTATAAACATAAGCTCGTGTACACACACACACACACACACTAGGAGTTTTTAATTAAATTCCTGTTAAAAGAGAGAGTGTTACCTGGCACTTTATCGACGGAGGCGAAGGCCGGGCCTCGCCGAGCCTGGTCGTAGAATCGGAAGGGCAGCTGGGACGAGGACGAAGATGAGGATGAGGAAGAGGACTGTCCAAAGCCTAACACGTCAGACGACGGCTGTACGGGAAGGTCGAGGAGAGCTGTGCGAACGAGAGACAAAAACGCGACACTGAAGCGCTGAACTGTAACACAAGTGGGTGCAAAAAATTCAGAAAATATGAGTAATAATTCTATACAAGATCATATACATATTTTTCAGCTGCAGGAGGAAACCTCTGACTCTACACACAGACGCTCGTTATGACGCCATATTAATCATGTGATACAAATGATCACGGGAGACTGTTCTGAGATTATCACTAACGTTACCTCAGAAAATATCAGGAAATTATTTTTAACAACATATTTAATAAATAAATAAATATGCAAAAGAATGAATTAAATTGTTCTGAAATAATATTATTGGAAAAGTATTATTTTCATAATTGGTAATTAATACAGAGTGATGAGGTACTCGTCCCCCTGTTTTTTATTTATTTTTGTATTCTTTAATTTATTGTTTTACTGATTTATTTGTTTATTTTTTATAATGCAGATGGACTTTTTTTGTTGTTTATTGTTAAATTTTTTTTTCTTATTATCATCTGTTTGTGTGTCTGCAGCTATTTTAGCATCGTACAGCACTTTGGTCAACTAAGTCATGTTAAATGTGCTTTAGAAATAAAGAGAGAGAGAGAGAGATTTTTTTTCCCGAACATGACTATATGACGGTTGTATCACATGATTCCTCTTTGTTTTGTCCTCTAGCTTTGACTCCACCCCCGAGCTACAACTAGATAATACGGCTAGCAAGCGAATTTTTTTATCAAGTCAGCACAAATAGGAGTTTAGCGTCAGAGTATCGCCATCGTCTGCATGTTTCCTTTTACGTCAGGATCGGAACGAGTCAGATTATAATTTAATGCGAACCCGATCACTAACATTCGGACAATCATGAAGTAAAATTACGTTGGGTGTAGCTGCTATCTACATTCCGCAGTGAAATGTTTCTGGTAAGCGCACAATCTAAAGGATCAAACGTATTTATTTTTAAAGATTTGCTCAGCCTCAGTATCACGTGACTCAGTTAATAACTTGTGATTTTAACTTACGAAGTCACATTTTACTTACAAACATTTCTCCAGCAATCAAATCAACAAGCTATCCGATTTCTGCTCTTTGTTTAGACAAGACTGAGACGGTACAAAACCAGACATGTTGTTTTTGGCTCCATTGTATTTACAAAAAAAAAGGAAAAGTAGAAACACAACTAGAGCTTGTTTTCACTTGTTGCAATGACTTTTCTTGGAGTGTTACTCGTCATCTGTTTAATAACGTGTGGAATGTGTCATAAGAATAAGTCTTTGTTTGCTGTAAAAATTCCCCAGCGCGGGAGCAGAAATGAGAAGAACCCCAGCGTTGTGGACAGAAATAGCTCGCCTGCTGAGAAGTCCGGTTCTTCTGGTTACTAAACTGAAATATCTGACCTGGTTCTGACCTTAACCCCGTTTGGATCAAACACACATTCTATTCTGCTGGTTGCAACAATGAACTTTTAGAACGTTTAGACACACAGAAATACAGGGGATCTGTGAGAGACGACCCCCGTGCATGAACATGACCCCCCCCCCCCCCCATCACAGACAGACAGACAGACAGACAGACCCGCTATCCTCTGCATCTTCATCCTCCGCGCCTGGATGCGTCCCTTAGCCAGCCGCTGCTTGGCGATGATGCAGCGGATGTGGTCGGCGAAGATGAAGGACGCCTGCAGGATGGGAACGGGTTTGGCGTGCGGATTCGACGTCGGTTTGTGGATGGTGATGTTCAGGGCTCTGCTGTCGTCCTCCACCCCCGACACCTGCATGTCCTGCAACGGAGGAATCACACAAACACACACCGATTTCACCCCACTGCTATTAAACACGTGCTTACGCACGTCTGTCCGCACTTTTCGCACTACATTCAACACAAGAAGAGGGTCAACTGCAATAAACAAACATATAAATAAAAAAATATAAATTAATGTTTTTCCTGCAATGTAAGTTTTATTGTAAGTTGTTTTTCAATTTATGTAAAAAAAAAAAAAGACAAAAAAAAAAAATGAACGCTCTTTTGCTATAATTTTTTGGAAAAAACTAAAAAAATAAAACTAATATGATATAAACAACCAAACAAAAAAATTATGAACTTTCCATCAAACCCAGAGCACTTCACAGGATCATAAATATGTAAAGATGTAGTATGAATTAAATCTTAAAAATAGATTTTTTTAGCCATTTAAAGGCACATAAATATCTAACGCTCTATAAAAAAGTTGAGCTTACAAGAGCTACAGAATATTAATTAAAAAATTATAATAATTCTTTTTATACACACACAGATTTATTATTTTTTTTACAATCATTGGTTGTTTTTTCTTAATGTTTGATATTAAATGTCGTGTACATGTCATCCTGTAAAGGTTGAAAAAACCTTACACTAAGGCCTCGTCCTGTTGATCAGATAACAGTGTAGCAGAAGCTTTAGAGCTTTTAATTCTCCGGTGCTGAGATTACCTGCAGGAGACCTGCGAACTTGACGACCCCCCAGCCCAGACGCTTGGTCTCTGGTTCCACCAGACTCATCTGATAGACGTCTACAGCCAGGAACCTCTGCGCCTGAACGCCGTCTTTACTCACCACCATGCAGGCGATCAGGTCGCTGTTATCTGTGGACAAAAAAAAAAAAAAAAAAAAAAAAACAGAAGGTGTGTGTTTTTACTTATTATTTTTACATTCACAGACCAGGACTGTGACTCATTACAGCAGCCTGAGAATTTCAGCTCAGACAATGACTTACAGCACATTAACACGA
>NC_071115.1:30660000-30700000 GCF_024256425.1 Clarias gariepinus | reverse complement strand
TTCTGGAACGCTTGCTGCCTCTCAAAGAGCTTTAAATAAAAAAATATCAAAAAGTGAAAAAAAAAACGAAACAAAACAAAACCAAAAAGTTAAATCTGGTGTCCACCCTCGAGTCATCCAGAAAGTGTGTGGCATTTAAAAAAAAAAAAAAAAAAAAAAAAGCCGATGCACTGATCTTTTTAAGTGTGTGTGTGTGTGTAGGCACGGCTTTAGCACTCTTACTGTCATTCGTCTGAGCTCTACAGGAAAAGTGTCTTAATAATGTCGCTGCCCACGACGCTGGTGCCTGAAATCCCGCGAGCCCCTCGGCGTGGGACGCAGGGAGTGAGTCATTTCTCCCTCACGCCCACGCTTTACCTGTAAGACCGAGATCTGAGGGTTGGGGTGCTGAGGGGGTGTCACACCTGAACACCTCACAGGAAGTGACACAAGGTGGGGACGAGGACAGGAAGGGTGACCTGATAGAGACCGAGAGATGACGGTGTCAAGTGTCGGGTCAACTGCGGCTTGAACATGCACTACGTTGTACGATTTTCGAAGGTCAGGAGCATAATGACTTACAAACACGCTCATAACGGCTACAGTTACTGTACGATTATTTATAGAGTCATTATAGATCATTGCTTAGTGTGAAGAACAAAGTCCTTTGTGCAGAGTGCATTGTGAAGAGACATAAAGGTGACAGAATGTGTTATAAGCACTTGATACAGTGTGTTCTGTTTTAAGACTTTATAAACGCTTTATGTACAACAGTAGAGACTGGAAATTTTTTTTTTATTATTATTATCATAATGATGTGCCTCATAATTACATCAAAGTTATGCTACAAGTCTTTATTCATAGAAAGTATTTATTTTTTTTTATAGGCTTTGTTTAGTTTTTTCCCCCCAATAATTTTTACAAATTAAAGAGAATAATCACATTATTATAACAGCTGCACAAATATAAATAAATATGAACTTCTACTCAATGAAATTATTCTTATTTTACTTTTTTTAATGAATAAATAATTTTACTTGCATCACTTGTATGTATGTAAATGTAAAAATTGTAATTAAATAAATGTGTAAAACCCCTATTAATGTGTAAAATTAATTTTATTAAACTATAAATTAATCCATATGCAGCAAAAATAAAAAAATCTCTGTTGTCTTTTGAAGAACGAAACCCAACTGCTGCAGAACCGGCGCCGCTCAACTGGGCTCAACCCTAGCCCCGCCTCCGGACGCTTTTTCTCCTAGATAGCGTCCGATAACCATGGCAACACCCTGTTATAGGGTTTGGTACAGCATATACTGTGTATCTATGGTGTATTTTGTTAATCTTTAAGCGTTTCCTAGTGAACATTACATTCCGTCCTGCGCTCTTTTTTTTATTATCTTGGTTAGTTTTTTGCTGTCAAATGACCTGTTGGACTCGGGGGGGGGGGGGGGGGGGGGGGCATTTTTGAATGTTTTTTCCATAATTCTGGGACATAACAAAAGGCCTCCCAGCTGATTTCCCGGAACATTCCATGGAAACGTCTAACTGAGGAAGCAGCCTAAAGCGGCAACAATGATTTTATCTGTTTTCTTATGTAATGCTATTAATAATAATAATAATAACAATAAATGACTCACTCATGCAGCAAGTCAAAAGAAAGCTACTTGTTATAAATGAATAAACAAACAAGTGAATAAACATCTTTTGATCCCGTAACACACCAGCCCCGAAGTCAATATGTGATGAGTGCTGTAAATGAAGGCGAGTGCTGCAAGTGCTGCGAGTGCTGGCGATGTGTGCAGAACGGGACGTTCAAAAGAGGACGGAGACAGAGAAATATTTAGACATCAGCGAGCACAGTGTGGTGATGAAAGACGTACGAGACAGATCTAAAAGGCAGTGGTTTGGAGATGATCCAGGAAACAGAAGATGTAGAGCAGACAGACACTAAAGTACTGACAACCTGTAATTCACCACAACCTGAGAAAATTCCGAAATCTATAGCAAAGTGGGCGGTAATTTGTTTCCTTCAACATCAAGACATCAAGGATCATGAAGATTAAAAATCTCAGATCGGCCTCTGAGGCTCCGCCCACATCTCGTACCGTACACGAGCTTCAGAATCTCACAATCTCGTGCTCAGTGATCTGTCTGAAGGCAAGATCGTAATCACAAAAAAAATAACGGCTTTGAAACGATAGAAACGCAGCTCCTTCCCGTAAAAGTGGGTGACGCTTCAGATCACTCGGCGATGAACCGTTACAGATTACACGATGATATCGACTCTGAAAATAATCTCGACCACAGGAAGGATCACTTACAGATCAATCGAGAGTTGGCAGGCTTTGAAATCTGCATCTGTAAACAGAGGATCAAGGATATAAGACCGGATTAAAGATGATAAGGGGAAGAAAAAAAATATATATAATAATTTGGGTAGCCGTGATCAGTATCAGGCTGGGGGATGTTGAAATATCAGAGCGGGAGGGATTTATTTGATCTGTAACAAATAGGAACAATTGAAATTGGATTTTTTTTTTAAAGTTTTTTTTTTAAGATTGACTCTGCATTAAAAGAGAAGCGTTAAAAAAATTAATCACTGACCTATAAAAGTTTTCTATCCTATCTAAGAGTTTAAAATCTCTAACTAAAAGTAAAATATAAGGATGCGCGATACTGACACCCATAATAGAGCTGTTCCGATACTATTGCACCACTACTTTAGGCGCAGAACTGGATACTCACTACTGCTGGATGCAACTGATGCAACTGCCGCCTCCTCGCCTGCATCAAAGATCAAAGCTGCGCATCCGCTACATCGCTACGTCCGTGTCTTTTTTGCCAGTTACGTCCAGAAGTGAGTTTTGTCACAGTAACAGCAAAAGTAAGCAGAAAATAAGACTATTTATTAAGTTTAATAAAAGCTAAAAAAGAGCAGCTGTGTTGTAATCTTCAGTTTAAAAAAAGATACAGGCATAGAGGATGAAAATGCATTAACGAGCAAAATATATATATTGTTGAATATTATGTAATAAAAATAAAGCCAATTTTTTTTTTTCAAAATGCTGGCAACACCAAGTACACAGGAAGTTGCAGCGATGTGCTGATCTTGTGCGATGTGCTAACTAATCATTAGCACTTGACGAACTGATCATCAGCAGGTGTCTAGACCTCCATTAAAGCAGAAGTTTTGGCTGTTGCGTCTGGAGCGTGAGGGAGAGACATAAGCAATGGTCTTAGAGAAGCGACTGTTGGAAAGGGTTATTAAGCCACTTTTTATTTTTTTTACATTGCGAAAGCGTATTCACAAGTGGAAAGCATCTGAGACAGCTGTAGAAGTGATGATTCGGGCTTGTTTTTGCCGCCACGCGACCTGGACACCCTGCAGTCACTGAGTCAGGCATGAATTCCTCTGGATACCAGAGTACTCTAGACGTAAACGTGAGGCCGCTTGTCCGACAGCCAAAGCGTGGGCGAAGTTCTATCGTGAAACAGACAATGTTGTTAAGAAGAACAGACCAAAACCATGTGAATGACTGATGAAGTCATACAGGAAACCAGTACTTCAAGTTAGTGCTGCTAGAGGTGACTCGACACAAAAACTCATAGAATAAAAAGAGGAGGGACGACAGGATACAGCAGGAAAAAGTCAATTTACAGTAAAACGGCACCAGAACACCTGTATAGAAGGTTATTCAGATTGATTGTTAATCAATATGGAATGATACAAAACCATTGGAGAAATCAAGTAAAAGGTTCAAATCAATATTTATTATTATATTCATATACTATTAATTATTACCAGAACCAGAAAGAGCTTTATTGGCAGGTACGATTGCACATACAGGGAGTTTGTTTCGGAGACGAAAGCTTTCAGAGACTACGACACACACCGCACGGAAAAAAAAGTGTATGAAAAAAAGAGAGAGTGTGAGGTTTTATCAAATAAATATCAGTGGTATTGCACATATTGTTATTGCAGAGTGAGAAGAGGAAGATTTAACTGTCCAATAGGGGGGAAAACCTGCTCTTGTCCCTGACTGTGCTCTGTAGCGCCGACCGGATGGCAAAAGTTCACAAAAGAGGCGGCTTGGATGTGATTATAAGAAAGCAGGAAGACACAGCAGCTATGAAATATATGTTTCTAATGTGCATCTGATTATTTTGTTTATTTATTATTTTTTTTTAGCTCTGTATTTTTTTTTTTTTACACAAAAATAAAAGAACAGAGACTCACTGAGGTCGAGGACGTCATCGGTCTTGATGAGGTCTTCAGGACGCGTCAGGGGCAGCTGTGTCTCCGGCTCCCCCTGCAGCTGCAGCGACAGAGCCCGCAGCATGAAGAACACACGGATGGCCTGTCGAGGACACACACACACACACACACACACACAGAGTGAGCAGAGATCAGTGTGTAGAACACTGGACTATTGGGCCTTGAACCTGCCTCCACGTTTCTGGTTAAGTGAAACGATCTGTCCCTGGGATGCGGGGACGCAGGATTTCCTCCTCACTCTCGCCATCATATTTTTTCCTCTTCCAACCAACAATATTTTATTTGCTGCTTATCTAATTCTATTGCTTTATTATTATTTATATTGTCAGTATTATCATCATCACGTGAGTGTTTACTTTCGCTCGGGTGGGTTACACTAGCAGCTCCATCTGCACAGCACTTAAACCTGCTCTATAAATAGAACCGACTTGATATACAACATGATCCTCAACGTCATTTTTTTTTTTTCTAATGGAGAAACTAAAAGCCTTCCTAATAACTTCTCTGGAAGCGGGGAATTTGGGAAGACAATTCTTTAAAGCAGGTAACGACAATGTGCAACACAACACCCTTTGTGAGTGAACTTAATGAGTCCCATCAGGAGTTCCAGTAGCTTGTGAAAATTCTCAGAACTAGAGCAGGGTCGAAATTCTCTGGAAAGCTTTCTGGAGACACGCTGCACTTCTTCTCCCAGCCTCCCACAATTAATTAGCTCGGGCCACACGGGAGGAGACGATCGTTGTGTACTAATTGCTTGTTCGGCCGCTGTGTTTCCTAGACTGCAGACAGGTTTATCCTGAAGCTGCTCCTCTCCTTCCTCTGGGTAATTAGAGTACACTGACCCACTTTCACCTATGTGCTTTTGTCTATGTCCAAGTAACATTGAGATCAGGACAAAAGAAAGGAATAAATAAATAAATAAACGCCAAGCCGAGGCATTCATTCACACTAAACTAGGTTATCTTTTGTGGAAATGTTCCTAAGAACACAGCGCTTAGAGAACAGACAGAGACAGAAAAACACCCGAATGCTCTTGTCTTTATTGTGTGCATGGTCCGGCATGTTTTTAGTCCCGTGATCACTTAGTTAGTTCCCATCATGCACAAAAAAACTAAATGAAAACCTATAAGTGTGGTTTCATATAACATGCACACATATGTTTTATATACAGTGCCTCAATGTAGGTGAGACAGAGGAAAAAAATCTATTGAGTTATGTATAGTGATTCTTTTGTGTGTTGATTCACGTCTCACCAATTTTTTTAAAAATTTATGTTTATAATAAAGACCGGTCGATCGGTCAGTGACCAGAATCGTCTTGTATTTAGTTTGATTGGCCGTGACCCGTAATAAGATGTTCAGCCCCTGATATAAACCATTCTGAGTGCAGAAGCTTCCGCGTGGCACAACAAAAACACATTTTATGTCGTTATTTTCGATATCGAAAATTGAGTGTGTTAAAAGCCTCCGATCTGTCCACACTCTGTGAGAGAATTAGTCTCAAACCCACTCATTACATGTTGGAAGCCATTCAACCTGCGCGCTCACGGTCAAGCCGGGTTTTGAGACTTTGGAGGCGTTTGAGGCAGGTAACAAAGATGCACACTGCTCAGTAACAATGTAATTTTTTTGTTCAAGTTAGTTTGTATTGTTTAATGCACAAAATAAACACACCAGATAGACACAGACAAAGACACAGGGGTCACCCTGATCGCTATTTTTCCCCTAATCCACTTTCAGTGTCTAAAATAATTGCCCCAATCCCAAAAATAACAATACACCTGTGGCATTTGATTTCTCCAAACCCAAACATAAATACCCCAAAAAACTGCACCAAGGGCAAATACAAAGACCCAAGTGAGAAAATATGAGGTGTGTGAGCTCAGAGATCTAAACTTGTAACTGCTTTGACCGAAAAAAAAATCTGTCTTTTAAGAAACAATGAAGTATATAAGTATAAGTGCAGCATGTATTTTGCTAATTCAACTTTAAGATATTAGAATTATTTAATAAAAAAATGATGAGATTCTAACAAAAATATTTGGAAATGTATTCACTAAAATGTAAATGTTTACATACAATGTAAACACCTGCATCTTGTTCATTTTCCCCTCGACCTGCATCCCTTTTTACAAAGAACTTCTCTCTCAATCTTGATTTAACACAGTGAGGCAGAATAATGGCTCCTGTTTATTTTCATAACGATTCTTATCTTCAAAGTTGCCTCCTAATCCCCCCCTGCAAAAAACCCCAGCTGTAATTACATTTATCATTCCGTTCACCGAGTCCACAGAGAAAGAGAAAGAGAAAAAAGTGCACTCTAATATAAAACCCACAGAAAACAGACAAACTGGTTCCTAAGCTCAGTGCAAATATTGAGATTAAGGCAGGTCATACAGGACCACGCCTTTACTGTGTCGCATCATCAAGAAAAAATGTAAATACACCTAGTCCTGTGGAAAAAAAAAAATCAAAGAGAACAATAAATACTATCATAAGATTCATAGGAAGATATCAGAACAAATCTGTGGTGAGGTTCTGAAAAAGGATCAACCAGGATTTTTTTTAGAAAAAAGATGAATCGGGAACCTTCCTCAGAGGGGTCCCTAGGTGTGTGGGCGTGGTCTGAGGCGCTCTCTCTCTCTCTCTGAATCCCTGCTGATTTTAAATAGGAACTCATTCTAATGTTAGACATTGAAAATTCATTTCGGTCATTTCTTATAAAATATATGAGAGGCGTTTTGTGACTTTTATTTTCAATAAGAAGTGCCGTCAGGTGTTCAGATCTTCCTTTATTTCTCTTAATATAATCCCTTGCTACACTAATGCTTTACTCGTGCTTGGATCCCATCAAGGTAGAAAGTCTTATCATGAATGGACTGCCTGCTGCACGTCTGTTTTCACAGTTTTCCCGGTTTGACTTAAACCCCCCTCATTTATCGAGACGTCACAGTGAAAATTCCGGAAAGGATTAACTGATCGCTGGTGCAAACACTGCTGAGTGTACGATACGCTCACTTTGCTAAATGTGATTAGATAAGGACGATGATATGAATCCGATGTGTAACGTGTCAACTGAACATGACGACGGTTTAAACCTAAGTGAGTGTGTACAGTATAAATTGAATAATAATGGGCTTTAGGATGTACGTTACACCTGACGGCGCTTCTTATCGAAAATAAAAGTGACGCCCACAAACGATGTGACAACAATAAAATACTTTACTGCTCAAACATTAAACATTCTCCAGCCAGGTAATTCCCCCAACACCAACACAAATAAACACTTCCTGATGTATTATTGCCCAAATATCACCGATTTCCCCATAACACCAAAATAACATTTTTTTCTCCAAACCTACATGTAAACACCTTATTGACTAATAAACTGAACCAAACCAAAAGAAAATTTTATATATACAGTATATATATATATATATATATATATATATATATATATATATAAATTCTGCCCGTAATCCAAGGTTCCACTGTGTATGTATGTATGTGTGTGTGTGTATATATATATATATATATATATATATATATATACATACACAGTGGAACCTTGGATTACGAGCAAAATTCATTCCGGAAACATGCTCGTATTCAAAAACACTCGTAAATCAAAGTTAATTTTCCCATGAGAAATAATGAAAACTCTAATTATTTGTTCCACAGCCCCCAAAAAATTAATACATTAAAATAATTAACACAAAATATAAAGTAACCATAAAACAAATTAACCTGCCCTTTACCTTTAAAAAAAGTTTTAAAAAATCCAAACAGATAAGTGTTTCCGTTTATGCATGCAGGCGATATGCGTGTGTGTGTGTGTGTGTGTGTGTGTGTGTGTGTGTGTGTATATACAGTGGTGTGAAAAACTATTTGCCCCCTTCCTGATTTCTTATTCTTTTGCATGTTTGTCACACTTAAATGTTTCTGATCATCAAACACATTTAACTATTAGTCAAAGATAACACAAGTAAACACAAAATGCAGTTTTTAAATGATGGTTTTTATTATTTAGGGAGAAAAAAAATCCAAACTTACATGGCCCTGTGTGAAAAAGTAATTGCCCCCTGAACCTAATAACTGATTGGGCCACGCTTAGCAGCAATAACTGCAATCAAGCGTTTGCGCTAACTTGCAACGAGTCTTCTACAGCGCTCTGGAGGAATTTTGGCCCACTCATCTTTGCAGAATTGTTGTAATTCAGCTTTATTTGGGGGTTTTCTTGCATGAACCGCCTTTTTAAGGTCATGCCACAACATCTCAATAGGATTCAGGTCAGGACTTTGACTAGGCCACTCCAAAGTCTTCATTTTGTTTTTCTTTAGCCATTCAGAGGTGGATTTGCTGGTGTGTTTTGGGTCATTGTCCTGCTGCAGCACCCAAGATCGCTTCAGCTTGAGTTGCCGAACAGATGGCCGGACATTCTCCTTCAGGATTTTTTGGTAGACAGTAGAATTCATGGTTCCATCTATCACAGCAAGCCTTCCAGGTCCTGAAGCAGCAAAACAACCCCAGACCATCACACTACCACCACCATATTTTACTGTTGGTATGATGTTCTTTTTCTGAAATGCTGTGTTACTTTTACGCCAGATGTAACGGGACACGCACCTTCCAAAAAGTTCAACTTTTGTCTCGTCGGTCCACAAGGTATTTTCCCAAAAGTCTTGGCAATCATTGAGATTTTTTTTAGCAAAATTGAGACGAGCCTTAATGTTCTTTTTGCTTAAAAGTGGTTTGCCTTGGAAATCTGCCATGCAGGCCGTTTTTGCCCAGTCTCTTTCTTTTGGTGGAGTCGTGAACACTGACCTTAATTGAGGCAAGTGAGGCCTGCAGTTCTTTAGATGTTGTCCTGGGGTCTTTTGTGGCCTCTCGGATGAGTTGTCTCTGCGCTCTTTGGGTAATTTTGGTCGGCCGGCCACTCCTGGGAAGGTTCACCACTGTTCCATGTTTTTGCCATTTGTGGATAATGGCTCTCACTGTGGTTCGCTGGAGCCCCAAAGCTTTAGTAATGGCTTTATAACCTTTACCAGCCTGATAGATCTCAATTACTTTTGTTCTCATTTTTTTCTGAATTTCTTTGGATCTTGGCATAATGTCTAGCTTTTGAGGTGCTTTTGGTCTACTTCTCTGTGTCAGGTAGCTCCTATTTAAGTGATTTTTTGATTGAAACAGGTGTGGCAGTAATCAGGCCTGGGGGTGACTACAGAAATTGAACTTTTAACTGTGATGAACCACAGTTAAGTTATTTTTTAACAAGGGGGGGCAATTACTTTTTCACACAGGGCCATGTAGATTTGGAGTTTTTTTTCTCCCTTAATAACATAATCTTCATTTAAAAACTGCATTTTGTGTTCAATTATGTTATCTTTGACTAATAGTTAACGGTTTTTGATGAGCAGAAACATTTAAGTGTGACAAACATGCAAAGGAATAAGAAATCAGGAAGGGGGCAAATAGTTTTTCACACCACTGTATATGTAAGTGAAGTAAGAGGAGTAATCAGCCTCACTCTTCTCATCTTACACAGTAAATTTTTCTCCTCTCATATTTGAATTTTACACACATACACACACACACACACACACACACACACACACACACAAACACTCATTAAGGGAAAGACTGTTTTTTCGGAAAATTGGCAAGGAACATCGCTAATGGCGCTCGCGTGAGAGCATACTAACGGAATCACTGTTGTAAAGTAAACAAATGAACCTGCACGTAACCTTTAAAAAGAATCGCGACAGAGCACGGTGTCAAATTACGCACGCACACAGTAACAACAGAGAGGGAGAGAGAAAATGGGTTTTTAACCTTTTTAATGAGACTTTCTTTTGCTCGCAAACCGCGTTACTCGCAATCCGAGGTTGCACTGTATCCTGAACTCATCAACTGTATTGCGACTTCTGTGCATCAAAAGTCAGTACCCTGGTACCCGAGGCTAAGATGAGGGAGGTAAACATGACGCTCTCAGAATGATGAGGTTTTGAGGTTTTGGTCAAGCAGTGCACTTTGTGCTAATTTCGAAAAGGTCAACCTGTGGTATTTCAGCTCTAGAAACAAAGCTGATATACACAGAAATAACAACCAATGGGCGTAGAACATGTGTGAAAAGTGTTTGCAAGAACGTAGGACGAGACTCACACTGGGACGGAAATTCACTTACTGATTTATGATTTAAGTTAACGTATCTGTGCTAAAGACCTGAAGATGTTTCTGGCAACCCCGAGTCATCAGTACACCCTGAATGAGCTGCGCAGAGTAAACCAGAGTCACAGAGTCTGGGTCCTGTCAAATGGATTAGCGTTTCAGCAGAGCGCGCCTTTGATATTACACACACACACACATACACACATACACACACACACACACCTGGCAGCGGCGGGATCTCCGGGGAATCCGCAACTGGAATGGAGAACGTCTTGTTTGTGTTTCACGAGAACTTGTAGAGTCACACGGCAAGCAGCCACGCTTACTAATAACACTTTTCTTTTGTTTAGTCATAACCGTTTCGTCTGCATATCATCCTACACAAGCTCCGCCCACTTTTTACATTATAGGACACAGAAATACTTACTGTGTCAACAGTAACACTTTTGTTTCCAAAATACAGTTCAGTTTTCTTTTTTAAGAACAAAAATAATGATGATTAAAAAATAAATACTTTTTTGAGCCGTTTGCTAAAAATGTTTTAGATAGAATTAACAATGGTTTAGGCTGCAAAAAAAAAAAAAAACGCAAACTGTTTTTTTTTTATTGGCATATTTCTTTATTTCATAATTTTTTATTTAATAATGTGAAAAAAACTCTGTTTTACTTTTAGTTGTCGCTTTAAATTAATTTAATGTTTTTTTCATATGATTATGATTATATAATTTTTTTTATTTTATTTTTCACCCATTTTTTTATAACCAGGCAGTGTAAAAAAAATCCTACTAATAAACATTTATTCGAATTTTACAAAATTTTTCGCTGAAAAGCATGTCATTAAAGTTATATATTTATTTTATTTCATTTTCTAAAACACATAAAACATAAAAACGTATTTATTTAATATTATACTTTGTAAAATAAATGAAACAGTAGTGTTTTTCTCACAGTTGCTCATCATACCCATACGTCACAACACCAATTCCTGAAAATCATTAAAAAAAAATCATCCTTAAATGCAGTCACATGATTTTCGTGTCTCACGCTCTGCCTCAAGAATTGTGGGTAATTAAACCGTAAATAACCGGCGACTTTACACCGACTCTCTATAATACGCTGTCCCCGCCCTTCTGACTCACCCTGCGCGTTTTCTCGACGTCTCCGCACGGCAGCCGCTTCACAAAGTCGATCCCGGTCAGTGGCGTTCCAGTAGGGGGCAGGAGTATGGACGCATCCATCATGAGATACTCCACATTCAGAGGCTTACTCTAAACACACACACACACACACACACACACACACACACACACACACACACAAACACACAAACACACATCACATTACCATGACTAACCTAAACATCAGGTTCTCAGGAAGACCGTGATTATGCGTCCGGTTAAGAAGTATCGGACTGTGTGTGTGTGTGTGTGTGTGTGTGTGTGTGTGTGTAGCAGTTCGATGTTTACAGCAGAAACACAGCCGAGTGACGGGAAGAAGTTTCGCTTTATACCATGACAAAACACAAACAGTGAGACGCTCACCGTCATGCTCCTGTACTCGTCTTCAAACATATCCAGGAAGATCTCCTCTCCCTGTGGGCAGGAAACAAACAGAGCGGACACGTTAAAAACATTAAAGATGACGGAATGGATCCTTTTAAAAACAATTCTGCGTTTAAAAGTGTACGCGTATCGTGGTGTATTTATTATAAAGTATATATATATATATATATATAGATAGATATATAGTATCATCAAGTTAGAGGGGCTCTGGATTGGGATGGGGGAACATCATGTGCATCGGTGCATCATGGGTAATCTGTATTAACCTTAGCGCGTCATATTAGGAGCGCAAACCTGGATTAATTAACCCTCAGAATCAGAAAACTTTATTGATTCCGCAGAAATTTGCTTAAATTTCCTCCTGTAAGGTTTTATAATATTGTAAGACATTATAATCTAATGAGAAGATTCCTGTTCCCGAAGAACACCTCCTCCCCCCTCCTGACTCCATCTGTAGTAACACCTTCTATATCCAGACGAGGATACATCCAGATGGGCTAGAACCCTTTAGTTTAATCAGGACGATGTAAATGTATCTCCTCTCTCCTGTCTGTCTCCGGGTCTCTCTATGACTGACATGTTAATGATGGTTCTTTTGATGTTTCGGGACACAGCACTCTTCTCTTAGCTGAGAATAAACTCTGATCTTCAGACATCATGCCTGCGTGTGAGTGTGTGTTTGTCTCTCCTGGTCGATCAGTCCCGGACCGGTAAGTGTATCAAGCTGCAGCGGACACAATGAGCACTAACTCTTCTTCTCTTAGCTTAAAACTTATCTCGGAAACACCTCTTCTAAATCTCAACCCAACATATACAAACCGTAAACTCATGAGATCAGAACAAGAGCATTAACGTTAAACATAAACCAGCTGGGTCTGAATCCAATGAGAAGCAAAATGATTATTAATAATAATAATAATAATAATAATAACAACTCTTATCATCAAAAGATTTCAGACAAGACTACACACGGAGGTGTTGACAGTACACAGGATGTGTGTGTTCTTGCACATGATACTCGCTCTTGTGTTTAAATGCTCCGTGCCACCCTAAGCAGCGCATGTCTAAAAATAATTCCAGAGCCCAGGCTTGCTCTTGGATCAGATCGGCGTGAAACGCTTCAGGCAGGCACTTTTTTTCTTTTTTTTTTCCCTGTTTATTTAATCAACCTGGAGTACAAAGACACTGAACAGTGGAACACAGAACGTCTTGTTAAGTCCAGATTCACCCTTTTACGAGGAACTGTTCTGTGAGAACGATAGAACATGAAAGTGAAAGAGTACACAATGAGACTTTCAGTTAGAGAGGATTACTCAAGGCATTTGGTTTACAAACACTGTTTTGCTTTTTACTGTTGGCCACGCAGGGAGTGACTCAGATTTCATTAAAGCAGCTCTGAATGAAATGAACTGAAAGTGAACTATAGATATATATAACATCATGAAGAGCTCAAATTATCCTCACTGTGGCTGTAGAATCTATTTTAATTCACGTTCAGTAACAGATAAAGACATTATGTTTCAACAGAATCGCCGTGCTTTTTGAATACCCTTTGGACAGAAGTGTGTGCAGAAGAAGTGTTCGGACGTGTATCCTACTGTACATCGTCACGTGAGATCACGAAGCCCTTGGAAATCAGTCCTCTGTATTTAATCCCAAGTTTAGTCTTCAGCTCTTCAATAAGTGTCTTACTGTAACGAGCGCTGTTGACTATTCACCTTTTTCCTGATACTGTTCCAATACTTCTGGCCCTCGATAATACCAGAAAACTGAAACATTGATGAATTTTCCAGCTGATGGTCGACTTTTGGGTGTTTTGGGTGGTCTCATCACCAGTAATGTGTGTATAAATACTGTATATATATATATATATATTACATACAGTGTTGATCTAAAGTATGTACACCCCTTCTAATTCTATGGTCTTTCTTTCCACACTACTTTCTTCTTCTTTGAACAGTAGATATGGAGATGTTTCTGCTAATTCTGCTCTCTAAAGCTTCATAAAGGCGGGTGCTGTTTAAGGTTAATTGGTGATTTCTGAGGCTGGTGACTCTACAGCAAATGAAATTCTCGTCTGCAGCAGAACTAAGTTTTGGTCTTGCTTTCCTGGGAAGGCCACACATGCACACACTTTATTTGAGAAACATTACATCATCTGATTTGTTAATGATGATTATTTCCCCAGAACAGGGTGATACGCAGTGGATAAATCCTTATTTATTATTCTAATAATCCAACACTAGCTCTAAAACTAACACACATCACACACTTTCCTAAGAAGAGCGAGCTGGTGTATGGCAGAAAAGACATCACGGCCGAAGACATCATGGTGTTATTGTTTTTTGCAATGTACCAAAAAAAAATTTATAGATTAAGTCATCCTTAAATGTTTCGCTAGAATTCAAAATAAACAAACAAAACAAAACAAAAAAATCAGAAGAAAGTCAGAAAGATAGAGTGTGGTAAAAGCAGAGAAACCTGCATTTCCCTGTGTGAGCCGCGGCGAGACCACAATGTGGGAAAAGCTCTACGCTGTGACGCACACATACACACACACATACACACACGAGACACCATAAAGCTTCTTTGGTGGGACACACACACACGGGGCCCCAATGCGCTTCTGCAGCAGTACAGCCAACTTCAAGCGGTGCGCTAGTGTGTGTGTGTTATTCATAAAGTGATTTTACATTTTGTCTATGCGCTGCTCAGTCTGACATGTTTGGACAACGCGGTGCCAGAGCTCTCCAAACAGAAATGAAAAGACGTGCAGTACGAGCTGGCAGTGTTTAACACAATGTTATCATCATCATCATCATCATTATTATTGTGGGAAAGACATTAACACCCTGGTGACACGGGGAAAACTTTCACCAATACATCACAGGATTAGTTTTTAGAATCTTTCTTTTTACTTTCCTAACCCTAAAATGAGGAATGTTTAAACAAACAAAAATAAATAAAATAAAGAGCTTGCCTTGTAAAACCGTCGTAGAAGATGAAGACTCTCTTCTCTCGCACCCTGGAAAAGAAAACAGCATTTTAATGAAAAGTGCAAACATCTGTGTGTGTGTGTGTGTGTGTGTGAGTGAGTGAGAATGTATTACAAACAAGTCGCTTCATTTTTTTTTTTTTTTTTTGGACTGAAAGAACAAATTCTCATTTTTTCTGGGATAGAAAAAAAAAGGAACGGTACAGTGAGATATATTTAAACGGGATTCTGGATTCTAGTTGTTCAGAAGGTGCTGATAGTGTTCCCACAACTCAGCTCTGAGAGAACCACAAATTTATCGAACAGTGCTGTGAAATTTTTTCTTTTGCATATTTGTCTCACACACAAATAATTCAGATTATCTTTTTCGCGTGCTTTACTTTGTCAGATGGATCCTTTTTAAGTGATTTCTTAATTCAACAGGTCTGGCAGTAATCAGGCCTGGATTTGACAAGTGAAATTTAACTCAGATTAAAAGGAATTATAAATAAAATTAAAAATCACAGACCATTCAGGATTTAGCAAGGGGGCAATTACTTTTTCACATTGGACCAGGCAGGCTTAGACAAGTTTCTTCCCCCCTCCTTAATGAATTAAATCATCATTTGAAAACTGCATTTTGTACTTACTCGGGCTCTCTTTGTGTAATATTAAAATTTGTTTGATAAGAAATATGGAAAAAATAAATAAACTAATTAATCAGGAAGGGGTAAACACTTTTTCACGGCACTGTATATGAACGTATTTGTTGATTCTAATACAACTTTTCTATAGTTACACAGGGACAGCGCTGATGTCGGCACTTTGTGACCGAGCCGTGGCCTCTTGGCAACAAAACAATCTGCGTTTTGGTATTTTGTGGACTAAAAGTACACCGTGTCCTACTCCAATGAGAATTAATTGCCGTGGAATAAGAGGACAGTTGAGGGTGGGGACGATATCACGGCTTCCTCGCCCCACCCCGTCACTCCTGTCCCAGCAGGACACACGCCGCGCGTTTGATCGACGCCCGCTTTTGAGCTTATTGCAAAATAAAGACGAGCCCATGTTTTATTTGGTGACTCTGTGCACAGACCTGAATGACTGGATCCTGTAGGATTCTTTACAAAGCGAAGCGACGACCTTTCAACTTTCAGTTTGTCTGCTAGGAAATCGGGAACTTACAGGAAGTCTGGACAAGGATGCTCGTCCTCACACACACACTCGCTTTTGAGATATCCTGTTCATTCTGAATCTCACTTAATTGTTTACTCCTCATCATATCTTATCATATACAAGAACCATATCTTTTCTTTTTTTTAAAAAAAAATACAATATATTTCTTTTTAGTTTTTTTGTTTCATGTGTTTCCTTTTGTTGTGATGAAAGGTGCTCCACAATATCAGAAATATGCTTATCTTCCTGGAAATGGCCGTTTTCTTACCAGTAAACAGTGAAAGAGTTTTAAAGAAGTCATTAAAACATGAGGGAATTTCCCTAGAGGATGAAGTAAACCAGGTTGTAACATCTTCAGCTTTAACTTAAACAGACCTGAGTGACTCACACTCTGACGTACAGTAAGCCGTCCTGTACATTCTCATTTATTCAGAAACGCCATTAACCACCCTGCAGCAGACACGCCCTGTGGACGCCTACCTCCAGACAGGCCAGGTGGACGTCCTTGACGATGCACCGAGGGCCGGACAGCACCGACTGCTTCAGGAGGAGACAGCTCAGCTCCAGGGTGGCCAAGCGCACACGCCCGTCTGACGCACCGGACACAAAACAAACAAACAAACAAACAAGCAAGCAGGGATTATTTTAAACCCTAAATGACTGTAGGAAACTATTTTACGTCTAACACAAAGATGAAAACGGTCGAGTTAACTGGAGGTCACTGCTTGGGAAAAGTACCGTACTTTAAGGGAGTACTCTGCGTCAGCAGTGCTGCGGTATTTCATTAACAGCAGGGACGTCAGACAGGCAAATCAAATCCTAATTTTATGTCAATGCGGTATGCAGTGGAACACTTATACGACCGCCCGTGAGCTAGAATTTTAAAATATTATAAAAAGAATTGAGGCTGAAAAATGTATAATATGTCCAAAAGTTACCAAAATAAAATATACGGTGTATAAACGATGAGGAATTTTATGTTATAACAGTGTATGAATATAAAAGTGTAAAAATAATGTTGTTTGTGTGTGACATCAGCAGTCTGACTGAAATGTGGAGTATGAAATGGAAAGTGTGTTAGCAGCGGCGTGGGTGTCCAAAAGTGCAGTTTATAAATTATTAATAAATATTAAAACTACTACTGTAGAAGGTAAAAGGGTGAGTTTTAATCAGACCCGAAATCTTAAACTAAATATAAATAAATCATAATAATAAATGAAATAAATAAATGAATAAGCAAACAAACTTTTTTTTTTTTTTTTACCTTTAGCTTGTTATATAAAATTGTATTTTATTATTTTGATATTTTTCTAGGATATACAAAAATAAAATATACCTAATTTTACATTTAAGATCGATCAAAATCAAATCTGCTGCTTTGGTAAACAGTAATTAAATTAATACTGATAATAATAATAATAATAATAATAATAACACTCATGCAGCTCAGAACAAAAAAAAGTGCAGTGGGATGTAATTTATCACGTTATTGTCACACAGCCGAGTCGATTTTAGTACTTAAGGTACTTTTAAAATGGTAGAAAACAGTTCAAAACAGTGTTCCCACAGGTCTGAAATATTACCTGTGTATTTACATACAGAGTCAACTAAAAAAAAAAATAAAAATCACACACACATTTCGGAGAAAAAAACCTTTTTTTAAAATTACATTATATATTTATATATGGGATTATATTATGTTAATAATATGTTAGTTTTTTAATATTATATTTATATAATAAATATCATAATACTTTTATTTTTCCTAAAGTGTGTATACATTTTTTGGCTGACTTTGTATATATACTTAACATAATATTTTTATTTATTTAATTAAATGTATTTATTTATTTAATATTTCTATTCATTTCACATTTTCGAGATCCACCCGACTGACTCCACACGTCATATCTTCACCCATTTATACCTATTTATCCTGGACATTGTGCACATCCTGTGATATATTATTATATATTTTTACATTGTTCTATTTTAACTTTGCAAATCTGTAAATTTGTAGATTTGTAACATCCATATACCATACCATATTCATCCTTATAGGCTATATATATTTTTTTTATGATAACTTTGGTTCTACATGTCACATCAGAAAACCCAAACGTGCACAGTTTAACGTGTAAAGTCTTTTTTTTTATTGACAATGCCGTGCTGCAGCACAGATTCGAGCTGCTTGAGTTTTAAGAGTTAAAACTTTTAAACAGACATTTATTTTGACTAATAGTGTAAAATGTTGCACAGCTGCAAAAACAGTAACTCGTCAAAACATGTGGCTAGAAATAAATAAAAAAAGCCAAATTGAAAATTTAGGTTTAAACACTAAAAAACAAACAAAAACCAAAATGTATTTAACCATTATAAAAATAAATAAATAAATAAATAATAATAATAATAATAAGCTAAGTGCACAGCTAAGTTGTTTAAAAAAATAAATCAGAAAATAAAATGAAACAAAATTAAATAAACAGGCATTAGTGTCACTGGTTGGTGTTAGAGCTTTTAACATTTGCCTTTATTTCTTTTCCTTTATAAGATAAAAAAATCTCTTTGATGTCTTTCTTGAACTTTGATGTTTTTTTTTATTGTATTTGTGCTTTAAATCACTTTAAAAAATGAAATGTTCATGTTTTGTCCCTGTACTGTCTATTGAGTAACAAGGTGCGCTGGCTGTACGACCAACGGCAGTGTTCACTACCCCTAGCTCCGCCCCCTGGGTAACATTACTTCCTACTGACACCAAAGTGGTCCCAGTAGAACCGTTAGGAATCTTTGGAACTGGTTCAGTGGCTAAAAACAATAAAACATGAATGAACCGTGATGACCTTTAATGATGGATGAGAATGTGTACGTATATGGGTGCATGCGTGTGTGTGTGTGTGTACCTGGCAGAGCAGCGTGGTTCATGACTCTGATCAGTCTCTCCACCAGAACATGACTGTAGCTGCTCCTCTCCTGACCTGGAACCGGCAGCTGGATTTTTTCCAGCAGCTCCGGGTTTATACCTGCATTTTAACACACACACACACACACACACACACACACACACACACATATTGAGTAAGTCAGAGGAATGAGCCGAACAAGTTAAAACCAAAAAAAAAAAAACATGTCTAGCCAAGAAGGTTAATTTTTCTAATTTGTATATTTTTACATATTCCTGCCGCCAGTCGTTCTTAATGAGACGTGTAACCGTGGTGAGACGCTTCTGTGACACTTTCTAGACATTTATTCTTTCACTTGTTTAACAACTGAAATTATTAAATGAATTTAAAATGGATTCAATATTCATTATTAAAGACTCATTTAAAGCAGTTTAATGATTTACTGACAGTGGTCATGTGCCTGTGTGTGTGTGTGTGTGTGTGTGTGTGTGTGTGTGTGTGTGCGCACATGCACTTGAGCGTGTGTGAGCACATGCCCCTCTGAATGTGGATGTGCTTTGGATCACCGTGCTCTTTGAAGATGATCCAGGTTCTAACACGTATGCGGGACATAATGAGTCTTACAGCGCTGCAGCTCCAGCCGGGTTCGAGCTGTTCCACCTTGGAATTTATTTTCATACATCGCTTAATTATAAGAAAATTGAACATAATCCTTGGAGGCGTAAAACAGACGATCGACATCTACACAAGGCGAGTGAAACACCTGATCCTTAAAAATCAACAGCGGCAACTTGTGGAAGAGACGCAACCGTGTGTGAACTGGACACACACTCATTCACCAACACCACATGCACATTACAGGAACTCGGCTGGGAGTTATCGCCAAACATCCCCCCCCCACATCCACCACCACCCCCACCACCCCCCGCCCGCCGCCGAGTCCTGATCTCGCTCCAAGACATGTTCACGTAAAAACTTTCTACCTTGATGGTGTCCAAGCACTAGTGGGACACTGGGATCAGTGCATTAGTGTATCAGGGGATTATAGAGAGACATCACAGGAGAACTGTGTTCTGTACGATCAAAAAACAAGTCACAAGTCGCGCTTAGACTCGAACGCCTGTGTAAAATTAACGAACTCCGCTAAGAAAAATTGTAAAGAGAGAAATTAAACGTTACGCATAAATAACAGAGAATCAACTGAACCAAGCACTAATTTTAAAATATTAATAATTTCATGTTTATAACCACCGGCCATAAAGTTGCGTTATTGATAAACTTATAAAAAGAAAATAAGGTTAAAATGCAACAGATCACTTTAAAAAAAAATGCTAAAAAGGTATCCATAATTTTTAGTGAATACTGAAAAAACATTATTTACAAAAAAAAAAACCTGAGAAATATTCATTAATTATTTATCCTTCAAGATTGTACAGTAATTAATAACAAATAATTATTCAGTTCAAAAAACAATTAAGTGCTCATAGAGTGAATAACTGCTGGGTAACGAGTGAAGATTGACAGTTAGTGGTTTAGTTTATTTAATGTCTTGTGTGTGTGCATACATCTGTTTGTGTGTGTGTGTGTGTGTGTGTGTACCTTTGCTGTGAGACAAGGCGAAAAGGAGGCAGAGAACAAAGAGGGCGTGGTAATCCTCCTTCTCACAATCCAGAGCGTTGTACACCATGTCCAAGAAGGGCCTGAATCACACACACACCCACAAACACACACACACACAAACTTCCCATTTAGACAAAATAAACATCCAACCTCATCCTCAATTGTTTTTTAAATAAATCCAAATGTTTAAGTGTTGATGTGAAAATCATACATCTGTGTACCGACCTCGTCCCAAGTCCGACCCACTTTGTCTAAACACTTCGTGCTTTTACTTTGCGTGTCTTTAGACCGTGGGAATGACCAGAGATTTCTTACCATTTTTGCGATTTACTTAAGAGTTGGATCGTGCCGTTTATTTATTTTATTTCATTATTATTATTTATTTAATTTTTAAAAAAAGAAAAAAATGTTGATAATGCTTTGTGTCTCTTCATAATGAATCGTAGAGTCGTTAAAAATGATCTGAAATTTTTTTTTCGCTTACTGATAACAATTATACAAACACAATAATTTTGTTGTTTTTTCCGCGCACTCCGGCTGCATGTTCCTGTCTGTCTGCTCATCAACATTCACTCTGAACTGGGATAAAGTCCAGCACCTGCTCCTCTGTCCCTCGGCTCCGGCGGCGGCTGCAGCGGTTTTCTCCTCGTCCGTGATGTTTTGCTCCGACACGTCTGAGATCTTACACTTCTCCATCACGACCATCTCGATCTCTGTGAACACACAAACACACACACACACCCAGGTACACATAAACACTAAGGTCATGTTCATCACGTCACTCTGCAGAAGCACCTCTCTGGAACTGTTTACTCTACGTGAATGCACATCAGTACGGGGAAAGAACTGCGGCGTGAACAGAAAACAGCACAGGCAGAGTTCACACTGCAGGACGGAGACGGAGGTCTCGTTATGAAACTTTAGAGTTGCTTCACTACGGCGGTCTTTCTGCAGAACTCCCACAGCTTAAACCACAGACAGGCCTAAGTCTAGACAACTTCAGTTTTGTCCTCAACCCCAAATGTTGTTTATCACATCAGACTGACCACTAAATCAACCGCAGGCTTTTTTTTTTTTATAATGAACTTCTTCCTATAATTTGCATTGATAGAGTTTATGATGTACATAAAGTCTGAGTGAAGATGCAGCGCTTCTGCATTTTCTCTAATTTTATCACAAAACAGACGCATAATCAGCAAGAAGTTTGAAAAAATGTATGAATGGATTTCTGAAATTTGTAATATTTGGTATTTGCTTGAACAGCAGCGTGTACTCAAGCTGGGTTGGACTGTACAAGTTCATGTAAACGCCTAATGTTAGAACAAACCTAACATGTTTTGTACAATTTAGGGTATAACATGGTGAATATTAAAATTTTGTTTAAAGCTGAACAAAATCTAATATTTCCTTTTTTGTTTATTTCCTTTTTTAATAATCCAATTTCTGGACCCAGTCGACTCGGACAGGAATACAGTGTATTATTATTATTATTTTTTTTTTAATAATACACACCACATTGTACACCATACGTACACTAAGGGTGTAACACTGCATTGTGGAAAAAACCTTGAGCGGCTTTCCTCCTATGTGACCAAAATGTGATATAATAAATCTAGAAGGCAATAACATGACACCTTAACATGACTCACAATCTACAGCTAACCAAAGACGTGCAAAGGTTGTGTTGATAAAAGTCGCCAATTTATTTCTATACACATAATGGTAACAGTTAAAAAACAACAACAACAACAACAACAAAAAAAAAAAAAAACGAGGAAATGTGTAAAATATTATTATTATTTTAATCTGAAACACATTGTAGTTAGGTTTTAAAATTGTTATATTTAATGACATTGTGGAAAATTTGCCGCAATTTATCACAATATTGATATTTTATCATCATTTTCACCAGTATCACTTTTCTTTGCCAATATAGCTTGGTCTAGTTCCCAAAAACTGAAACTAGTAGTTTACTGTGAGAGGTAAGGGGTAACTGAACACATTTACTTTGTAACTGTATATAATACTATGTGTTATTTCACATATCTGTAATAAACTTGTGAAGTTTCATTAAAGAATACTAATTACTTTTACTTCACTACATACCACAGCAAATACATGTACTCCTACTTAACAATATTTCCGCTTGGTGTTGCGTTACATAACTACACCGTTGAGTGTAGTAAGTGAAGTGGGAATTTCGCTCCCTGCTGACTGTTCACAATCAGAAAACGGAGAAAGAAAGAGATTTCTTTTTATGAATAATGCTACTGTGAGCTAATACAAGCCTTTGTACTGTTGATACTCAAGTAGATTCGAAGGTGATTACTTCTGTACTTTTACTCAATAGATCACTTCCACTTGTACTTGTGTAATATTGGCCCCACAGAAGCTGTACCTTTACTCCAGTATAGGATGCTTGCACTTTGCACACCTATGCTTAATGTAAACTCCCGCAAAAGTAACTACTCAGTCAGGTACAGCACTGAGGATGCGGTGGAAAATGTTTAGCATGGAGAAGTCTTTCTTGTTGCAGTATACAACGGAAATGAGCACACCCCTGTGCAAATAACACTTAAATGTCAAATGATTCAAAATCACAACCCCTTACAGTATTTACAGCGGGGTATTTGCTTTTATGTAAAATTAACAACTAACAGTTTAGCCTGACTGTGTTATAACTCCAGGGCTGGGAGTAAAAACTCTACACAACAAAAGGTCAGTACACAAACTTTTTTTTTAAATACTTTGTAGGTCCACCTTGTTTTCTGATGACATGCTCAATTCTCCATGGCATGTAGGATACCAAGGTTGCACAAACATCTGGAGAGATCTTCTGCCATAATTCAGAGTGTTTTTTCTTTTCTTATTTCAGCTGCTCTTTGTTAGAGGGCATGTTCACCCCAAAGGTGTTTTGCTAGATGTAAGTCAGTAAAATGTACTTGTTGTCCAGGACATCGTTTCTGGAGAGTGGAATTCATCTGGTCTGCCAGTATTCTGGTATCTTCACAACCATTCATGGAACCATCTACTAATTTTCATTTCCTCAGCAGCCTTCACTCTGGTTGTCTTGACCAGGTCCTTACCGAACATACTGGCCCCCATCTTAAAGAAAAGTGCTTCTTACATTCTTTTCGTTAGCAAGGTTAAGTCATGTAGTTTTTTTGCCAAGCAAGGGTTTGTTTTCTTTTTTAAAAAAACATTAACTAAGGTTAGACTTATGCAACATCCTTAAACTGTCTGAGCTGTCATAGTAACTCAGATTTTCCCTGATTACACCTGTGCCAAGTCTTAAGCTCTTACCCACCTGTGCTCAGAACTAGATTGTGCAATTAGCGCACTGTCTGTCGTTGCAGTTTTAGGAGAAGTACGAGCCACTGCGGCTCTGGTTAGTGGGACTGTGGCTGTTCTGAGAGACACGGATATTCTATCATTATGTCGGTGCAATTAGGCTAATCAAGCATGATCGCTTTTCTAACCTGCGTCTCAGTGGTACAAACTGTATTCACTTCTGCTGAGAGCTTCTCTTTGAGACCAGCATATACATTTACGTTATTTTTTTTGTTTACTTTTGCACCACGTCCAGACTGTGTCCCCCTCATTTCTCGTTAAAGCTTGTGCTGACTTAACTAGCTCCAGTCTTCACTCAAATCTTTAACAGTTCCTCGGAGATATGTGAAGATCCCTTCTGCTTTAAACGCTCCACCATCATTCTGGTCCCAGAGAATCCCTCCATCACAGGACTGAATGACTAATGACTAATGACTGAATGATGACAGGACATCTCCTGGACCCCTTGCAGTTCGCCGTCAGGTTACGATGTAGTCACTAGGGGACTGCGCAACACCCACTACTTCCTGCAACATCTTGCACCCTGTCCTGCGATGAATCCTGTTTGTGGATTTCAGCTTAAGGTTCGACACCATCACTACAGAAATCCTCTCCTCCATGCTCTCATGGCTCACTGTATGCCCCATCATCAATGTGTCAATAGATCACCAGCTTCCTGACAAACAGGAAACAGCAGGTGCGGCTTGGGGAAGTCGCATCTTGCATACAAAAAGTCAGCTCTGGTGCTCCTCAGGGATGTGTCCTCTCCTCATTGCTCTTCTTCACTTAAACTAAAGACTGCACCTTAGAGGAGACAGCTGTTAAAACTCCTAAAGAACCTTAAGCTGAAAAATGCTCAAGACTATGCAGATAACAGTACGAGAGGGAGACAACTCTCAGCCCTTACAACCTACATTATAGATGGAGAGATTACATTTTTCATGGACTACCAGTTCCCCTTCAGGCTAGGTGCATCAGGTTTTGGTTTACCAAAATGACCAGAAACACGGGGACAGTGTCTTTCCTTACAATATCAGGATCATCTGCGATGGACAGCTGAACATGCTTCTTCAGATGTTGACGTTACAAATACATCAGGACTTCTTTTCAATGCGAAGTGGCGGTGGTGGCTCAAACGGTTAAGGATGTGCGTTTCTTTTTAAGGAGTCAAGCCCCATGACCGACAAGTTGGCACTGTTGAGCTTTTGAGCAAGGCTCTCGACCCCATGTGCTCCAGGGGGCGCTGTATCCTAGCTGACCCTGTGCTGTGACCCCAGTGTCCTAACTGGAATATGTTAAATATATTTATATATATATATATATTGAATTATAATCAATTCATAATTATTCATAATAATTGAATCTTGAATTGAATGGTCTTGACTGTGTGTTGGGTGTTGAACATGTGATTCTGATCCTGCATGTACTCAAGTCTTTTTTTGTTGTTGCTGTTTTTTGTCTGTACTGTACAGAAGTCTTAAGTTACTGCTGGAGAGTAAAGGTGACTTTTAAAGAAAAAAAGTTTCTATTATAAGACTATAAAAAGCAGTAAACAATAATTAACAAATCAATGTCAATAATGGGTGTCTCAAGCCTTTGCTTAGAATGTAGTCTCAGGTACAATATGTGGAGTTTTATAAGGAAATGAGTTGTTTATTTTTACTGAACATTCTGCAGAACCACAGCCACTGTCACACCTGCTTCTTTTTCTCATCAATGCAAAACCAAGAAGCTTACTTTTTTTTCGTTGTTGCTTTTTTACATAATTCGCAGATTTCTTTTCTGGCCTACAGATAATTTCATATTCAAATTTTTTTGCTGAAATATTAATGTGTGGAAATCTGATTTTTTTTTTTTTTAAATAAAGTAAATTATACAGATATAACATATTACTAAAAAAAAAAAAAAATAAAAAAACTGTGTCTAAGCACTAATCCTGACTTGTATTAGCCCTGGACACAAGGACGTTATGAGACACCATGAGGTGGACATGACATAATGAATGTAGACCACTGGCACACGGACAGGATGGAAAAGTGCTGGTGGAGAGCTCTGGGAACTGACTCTGTTTAGAAACATTAAAGCATTTTGAAACACTTCCAGCAGATTTCCAGCTAAAAAGAAATAACGATAATCCCTAATAATGATAATAAACCGAAGATTCTTACTGGGAAATTTGGAGGAACTACAAGGCCTGAGGTTACAGCAAGCTGTGTGAGAAGTTTAAAAACTGCCTGAAGTCATGATTCCTTCTGAGAAATGTTATTTTTTACACTTCTGATTTATTCTACTTTTGTCCCGGCAAAGCATTTCGGTGAAACAGTAGGGACCTGTCGCAACGTTTATTCCGATTATGCTCGTGAGTAACAGAAGTGCTGAGTCAGTGATGGTTAGTTCTTCAACTGCTCGCAAAAATAAGGGAAACACCAAATTTTGATGTTCACACAGTTTTTTTTTCTCCTTCGTAGCTAATTAGGGCTGCATGGTTCTTGCTAAAATGTGCTTCTCTGTGGGAAGTGAGATCATGATCCTGTCACACGAGTCTCAAATTTGGAACCAAAACATTTATCGAGTAAAAAAAAAAAAAAAAAAAAAAAAACTCTACACTGGGCTTTTCCTTATTTCAAAAAGTGAATAAAAAAGGTTAAAAGATGTTGAACATAAACAGATTATTAAGAATAATAAATGAAAGAACTAAGAAATAGAATCTGTGATTATTTTTTGTTTTGGACGCCACTATAAACTAGCACATGTGATTACGAACGCAACATAAAGAAAAAAATCTAACAGTTTGACTTTGAGGGACACAAAGATTAGGAAAAGGAGCCAATCAGAAACAAGGCATCAGAATGCACCTGCCTCCAGAGTCTGCTTGGCTTATACTGCTCTCTCTCTCTCTCTGGTCTCTGATTGGCTGGAATCTTACAGCAGTCACATGCTCATGAGTTTTATGCTCTGGGTTTTGTAAGGAAAACAAGCCTCATACTGCTTCAATTCCATCGAGTAAACTGACTAGCCTGTTTGGCTCCGCCTCCTCGTTACCCGTCATGTGAGTGACAGCGCCGTAAATGAGAAGGACTTGGGTTACGTGAGTATGACCGAATCATTCGCTATTAATCCCAGGCCTGATCGGTGCATTATTAGTGTGTTGTGTTACGATGTGCGAGTGTGTGACTGATACAGCAATGTGGGATCGCTGTCAAGCAAATAATGATTTACTTTTTAATTAATCGTGCAGCCCTAAAGCAAATAAACACTACACACAAGGTAGGGACACAAAGCAAGTTCCAGTTAATAGTTGAACATTTTGGCTTTGGGAAACTTATCACATAAATCCAATTTAATTATTATCTTGGTTTAATGGTGTATTTGTTTTCCGAAAAAAAAAAAAAATAATTAATGTTGGGAGGAAATCTGAGCAAAGCAGCACTGGTGTAGAAACATGACTATAATTACAACTGACTGGTTCATAACATTTTACTCTACTTAATCTGGAAAACATTATACCATTAATTAAAACAATGAGACAGAATGGTCTGTTTTTTTTTTTTTTTTTTTTTTTTTAAACAAACGTTCTGAGTCAGATCTGTGTTTGATTTACATTTGGGGTTTGGATGAATAGCCTTTTTTTTTGCTTTGTAGGAACAATGTAATTAAAGCCATGTTTTTTTTTTTGGTTTGCTTGTTATCCTACCGTGTTATACAAAGTCATTACAACAGAATAGCGACGCTTGCAGTGACATAGCAGGGAGTATCACGCTCACTGCAGCCTCTCGGGAGTGTACTGCACATGGCTAGCACATTCACCACTGTTTTATAATCCGAACTGGGAGCTAAGATGCTATAAAGCTCATCCCAGATTTTTACACTGATCTAACTGGTGTTATTGAACTGCTATAAAGCTTGTAGTGCTTCTGAATTGAACTAAAGCACTGAACAGCTATGCTAATAGCTAATGACTATCATTTAAGTCAATTACTTAAAATTAACACTATACATTCATCAGGCGTTGTATATATACACATGTGTGTGTCGACCGGTCAAAACACAAACTTTACAGCGCTGTCCCTTGCAGTTATGGTGTTACAGTATCTGAGGGCAGGCGAGTCACCGTACAGTTAACGGCTTCCGCTGTTAGGCGTTCTGTTTGACTCCTGTGTTAAAGCCATGTGAGCTGTGGAACACACGCGGGAGCGGCTCGACTCCAAGACGCAGGACGTACGATTTAGTACGATTTCAGTCAGAGTCCAGTTCCAGTTCTAGTCAGACTAACACATAGTCATGTAAACGCACTGATCATCTGTTTCTCATCCAATAACAGATCCCATAAAAAGTAGGAAAAATATATTTGTAGGTCTGCAATACTCATGTTCACCAGTTGCAGCAGGAAAATATTTTTAAGTTCTGATTTATCTTTTTCTTTGTGTTTTGTTTTATTTCAAATAATAAATACTTCTCTTTTATCAAAACGTGCACATGTATTATTTTAGTATTATCAAGTCTACAAAAAAAATTATATCTGACTCAATAGGCTATAAAATGTAAGCGCATAAATATAATATAAATATAAAACAGAAATCAGGTATTGGACAAATCAAAGTCAGGACGTCCTGAAGCGAAAAAATGTTCGAAACATTCGCAGTTGATCGAGATGTGGATGATTTGGAAGAGTTAATCATTAAGAAACTTCCTCAAAAAAGATGAATCCTGACAGCCAGGACTTAATGCTAACACGTGACACTGCAGGGACACGACGCTAACAACGAAATAACTCCGCGGCCAGTTCAGAGAGCAGCTCCACGGCTATAGAGGGCGCTCTGGAGAACAGAGGGTCAGTCAGGGATGGTGGGACGTTCATCCACGGCCACTCACCTTCCGTGTCCCCACTCGTCCTGCTGGCCTTTGAGCTAGCCTCTGTACCTTTAGCCTTCTCCTTCTCCTCGTCTGGACCATCCTCGGCTCCCCTCTCCTCCTCGTCCTCCTCGCCCACGTTCTTGTAGTTCGGCCGCTTCTGCGTCTTCTTCCTGCCTCGATGCCGACTCATCTCTAACGAGCGCTCTAGGCTCTCCGGCGGCTTGGTGAAGCGTCGCACTCCGGCGTTAGACTGGAGAGGGAGAGAGAGGAAGAATAAAAGCGGTTTTCAGGTAACCTTAGGAGAAATGCGGAATAACAATGAAGTGATTACAACTAAATATTAAAATTAAGGTCATACTGGTGTCTTTTGTCGTGTTTGTCTTTTGGAGGATTTGCTTTGGAATATTTTTATTTTTTTTTATTTTAGAGCTTTGTTAGTGAGGCAGGACAAAAACATGTCGGATTTTCAAACATCAGTAAACATCAATAAAAAATCTAATGTTACAGAAAAATATTTGTACGCCACCAAAAAGCGCCCCAAAAAGAAGCAGGTACAACAGTCGAAGTCTTCAGAAGAACTCCCTGTACGCGTGTGTGAGATAACCAATGAAAAAAAAAAAAAAAGGCTTATGTGATGGTTAACATTTCTGGGATCGTGTGTCTGGGTTCATTTCTCTCCAGCTGTTCACTGTTTATTACTTTGTTTTTTAATTTTTTATGATCTACAAGGACGTGCCTTTCAAAATCTAAAAGCTCTGTGGCCCTTTGGACAAACAACAAGATGGACTGAAGCTGGAATCCTGCACAAAACAATTAAATAAATAAAAATAAATAAATAAATGTACTAAATAAAAACAAATGGTAGATCATAACAAGGCTGCATAATAGTGCATAATATTTTGCATTAGTGCGAGGAAAGCACAGTGTGTGCAAAATAAACCCTTTGATCCTGCAGAGACCGGGCTCGTGGACCGCGCTCTGTGCAAGAATAAATCTCTGAAGCACCCTAAAGCACGATGTGCATTTTTTGCAAAGATGTCAAACATCCTGCTTGAAACTAGCGATGCAGCGTAAATGATACTGAAAACTGGACGCGGGTTCACACACGTCAAACCTAAAATTTTCATAGTTTCTAAACATTTCTAAACACTCAAGAAAAAACAAAACAAAAAAAAAAAAAAACAAGGTAAGATCTTTATCGTGCACACACTTCCTTTGTTTTCTTCCTGACAAACACACACACACGCACAGCAAATAGAAAAAGAAAAACAGTCCACAGAAATAGGCCGAGGACTTGAAGAAACAGCGCCTGAAACTGAAATTCTGCACACCGCACTGTACGTGACACTGGCAGACCCTGATAAGCACGATGCCACATGAAGGGCTGGTGCTAGGAACACGGCTAGCGGCTTCTCAGAAACATGATACGTGTGTGATCCGAAAACAGGAAGCAGATGGGGAAGAGGATCAGGCCGTGGAGCAGCGCTGGAGTACGACCCTACCTCGCTCCACCCTGAAGTCTGACAGTCATCCTGAGACAAGGGGGTAGACGTACCAGCCCACGTGGGACCGCGCACGGTCCGGGGTCTTCGTAGAACACTTCAAAAAGCATTCGGAAAATAGAAAAAAAGACTCTCCGGTGAAATGGTGCGAGAAATAAAAATGCACGGGCCGCGTTATGAAGGTGAGCAGACTGTGGTGGTGTACTCAAAAGATTTTCCACTGTGACTCAAACAGCATAAAAGCGACTCACTCACACACACACACACACACACACACACACACATACACACTAGTAAGCACGCAAAGCGAACTGTAAATGAGAAGCGAAGAAGACATTTCTGAGGCCCAAATATAGCCGTGTTTAATGAGAAAGTGAGCACAGCGTTCCGTTTTTAACAACACCCTATAAAAGGGTTCGTCCGCCTCCGCGTCCAAAATTAAGTCTTCTGCTTTGGCTCAAATTTGTTGCCAAGAAGATAAACACCCCCAATTTCTTTTGAAGGTGTCAGAGGGGAATATAAAGGAATTCTATTTACAGGTAACAGGGTGGGTTAGAGGTTGAGCACCTGCCACCTCGTATGTCCAGGGTTGGGGGGTCAAATCCCGCCTCCGTGTTCTTCTCCCCGTGCATCCACAAGTACTATGGATTTCTCTCACAGTCCAAAGACATGTTGAATGCTGTTTCCTGTAGTGTACGACTGAGTGTGTGTGTGTTTTCTAAGATGAGGCTGGCATCTAATCCAGGATGCACCCCACCTTGTTCCCTGAATTCCTTGGGATAGACTCCACGCTCCGGGTGACCCCACACAGGATAAGCTTGTTCTGATTCACTTCAGTCACTTCTGAGTCGATTCAGAGTCCAATCACTTATTTAACACAGACACCACAACGGAGTGTGTCTGCGATCTCATCACCCGAGTGTGTGCGGTAATAAATACGTCTTATGTAACCTTATGATATATAACTATGAGGAGCTTCTCATTTCTTACACAGCCGTGTCATAACCAGAAGACGAGTCCTGTGGTCGCGGCAAAAATCTTTTAAAACACATTATGAAAACCTGAAAGGCTCGTGGTGCACCATCAGGTGCGAGGAAGAAATGTGGTCGGGAAGAGCTCTTGATTTGAAACACTTTGTGAAACGGTGAACCATAGAACTTAAGGCCATGTTTAATAATGAAAGTTAGATCACTTCTACAATGCGAAGAGAACTTGAGGGATTGGGACTAAACAGTTGTGCAGACACTTAGTGAGACCAATTAGGGAAAAAAGGCTTGGGTTTGTTAGGGAGCATAAAAATTGCATTTTGGAGTGATGGAAAAAGGTCATCTGAAGAGTCCAGATTAAGCCTGTCCCAGAGTGATGGGCGTGTCAGGGTGAGAAGGGAAGGACATGAAGCGATGCTCCCATCATGCATAGTGTCCACTGTACAAGCCTCTGGAGACAGTGTTATGATCTGGGGTTGATCAGTTACTCAGGTCTAGACCCAGTAACGATATGGGGCAATAAAATGAAGTCAGCTGACCACCTGAATGTCTGTTATGTTCACAGCGTTTGGCAGACGCCCTTATCCAGAGCGACTTACATTTCATCTCGTTATACATCTGAGCAGTTGAGGGTTAAGGTCCCGGGCCACGGGCTCAACAGGGGTAACTTGGCGGTGCTGGGGTTTGAACCTAGGAGCTGGCACTGAGCGACTCCTGCCTGAATGACCAGGTTATAATAGATTAATAGTAAAAGTAAAGGCATTTCCACACACACAATGCGAAGATAACTCGAGGGACTGGGACTAAACAGCTGTGTAGCCTGAATGACCAGGATTTTCCGTCAATCTTTATTTTATTTTTCACCAGCGTACTCTAGGATGACGATCATATTGTGAAAGAGCGGGTCAGGGAGCTTGTGACCAGGGCATCATTTCCACACTGAGTCCAGATCTTAACTCCACTGAGAATCTTTGAGATGTGTTGAGGAAGACTCTCACAGCATCAATACAAAGATGTTGGACAGAATCTGATGCGACTCTGGATGGAAATAAACGTTGCGGCATTGCATAAGCTTATTGAAACGATGTCACGACCATGATCTAAGCAAAAGGCAGCGTGATGAAATATTAGTTAGAGTTTAACCTTTGTTTATGACCATTGTTACTTATAACTTACTAAATATCCATCAAAAAAGTTAATTAATTAGAAGTTAATTAACTGGAGACTCCTTCCGTGAATCACTTTACACACTTTTTGCATTAGCATCCTGTTTAAAATGGTGTTTTAGGTAGCTGTACATAACAATAAGATCTGAAACTGAACCGAATAAAATAAATTAAAAAAAGAACAGAAAATGTGGTCCTGGCAGCCATCGGTGTCGTTTAGGTCGCTTGAGTCTGCGGGAGTGAGCTTACAGGTCACGGTGACAGAAACGGAACACTGCAGCTACCTGCGGCTCGAATGCGGTCGCACATCTAACGTCGTGCTCCTTTATAGGTGGCGAAGCTATTTACCAGCAAGAGAGATTCTGAACGAGATACGCGCAGGCTGAGGAAGTGAGATCACACCCACGAAGTGTTCTCTGCCTCGTCTCTCTCTGCTCTAACGAGCTCTCTCATCTCTCCTTTTCTGAAACCATTTATACCACAGCAGAGGTTTCTTCTTCTTCTTCTTCATCTTCGTCTTTTTGAAAAGTCTTTTCATCTTTCTTGACGTCACGACCGTCGGTGAAATAATGAGAAGGAACTGATTTGCGCTGCGATAGAGAAAGGTTAAAATTAAATAAAAAAAGATAAAATAAAACAAGTGAAAAGGCTACTGTAG
The DNA here is from genome assembly GCF_024256425.1 of Clarias gariepinus. NCBI lineage: Eukaryota > Metazoa > Chordata > Actinopteri > Siluriformes > Clariidae > Clarias > Clarias gariepinus. Next base: position 30,666,847 of record NC_071115.1, on the reverse strand, counting down.
GTGTGCTAATCTGATGTAGACTTGCAGAGTGGATGCTAGAAATCGATGAGACGGACTGCGTCATCTTTTCGTTTTCGTGATGAAACAGTCAAACCCAAACCGTAACCCGAAGCTGAACCGAGACTATTCTAGAAACTGGTGAGTGACGTGGCGTCAAGGGGCTATAAGTGCATTTCCAGCAAACCAGACAGCAGGTGTGAGGCTCGCGGACAGGGGACACGTGTGCGCTCTCTCGCAGCGCTGGTTTGTGTGTACAGGACCAAAAAAAAAAAAAAAAACTCAAGCTTCCTGGTTAAAAACTCATGCTTCCTGTATCTGTCTCGAGCTGATAATTAATATTTCTATCTTGAGACTTATTTAGTTGCCAGAAGAGCACCATATCCCCTCACACACACACACACAGCATCATGGGTACTCATAGTCACGTTATGTGCATCTGCGTGTGTGTGAGAGAGATTGCTGGGCAGAAGAAAGCATCTGCTTCTTCTTATGGGAAAGGAAAAGTAGGTTAGAGGTGCTGCAGCACAAGTCAGCCGAGATCTGAGCAAAAGGCAAAGAGAGAAAAAAAAAATCATCACACACACACGCATATTTTCTCAGCAGCTGCTTCTCTTAACCGTCATGCAAATTTGCAAACAGCAGCCTGATTTCACAAGTTCACTCGATCTAGATTCCGACCTCATGCTCTCTCCTCCTGCACTCTGATTGGTCAGGAGGGTGTTGAGTTTCCCAGCATGGCAGCACGGACAGCGGTACATTAAAGCGCTCGCTCTTATACCTTACTGTTTCTATAATAAACGTTTGTGCATGTGTGTGCGCACATGTGTGTATTGCGGCGAGGTTTACTGTAGCACTGACGGAATGAGTCTCCGGTGTCAGAGGGGTCGAACAGTCTGGGGTCAAGTCTGAGTCTGTGTTTTGCTTGGAGGGATTTATTTTTATTATCAAGAAAAACAGACTGATTGATAAAGACGGAATGTTTAAATAATTAATAAATAAAAGTATAAAGTAAAATTTCATTGAGGAATAAAAAAAAAATTTAAATAAATAAACATACTTGAGTTAGTGAGAAAAATAATCATCATCATCATCATCATCATGACACCACTTATCATATCTCATTCCTGTTTTTGGCTCCCGTACTTTCTCACAACTCAAAGTCAAGCTGTAACTGAAATAAGCTCCGCCCCTACAGCAGACAGTAACTCATAAGCCAGATGACGAGGATGACCGTAAGGGCATATTCACAGAAAGACTGAATGCAGCCAGAACGCTTCCTCTCTCTCTCTTTCTCTCTTTCTTTCTGTTTCTCTTATCCTGGATCCCGACCCAGGTTTAAACAAACACTGTTTTGGTTTGTTTTTATTTTTTTTTTAAACTTTTTTATTGTTGTTGTTATTTTTCCGGAGTGTGTTGAGGAACTGGGCCGTACTCACGGCTTCCTGGTAGGCAGCAAGCAGTGCGCGGCAGAGGCTGCTGCGGTCGAGGCGGTGAGACAGGAAAAGGGAAGAGGTTTCTGATCACAGCGCCTCTGAAGCGGCTCAGAAACGAGGTGGTTTCTGAGAAACCCCAGTTCCTTTCACTCCTGTTTTAACCAGCAGGATGGAGCTCGTCCGAGTGACACGAGCTCATCTCACGCTTGCACTTAAACACCCACCCACCCACACACACACACACGTACGTTAAGAACATACATGTCTTCTAGTTTACATCCATACATTTTTCATAATTTTTTAAAAAATAAAATAAATTTGTTCATAGTTTCATTTCTGCACAAACGCTTCTCGTTAACATATTTCTAGCATATTCATTTTGATCGATTCCCTTTTTGGAATTTACCAAAAGCGGTAATGCAGTGAGGTCAAAAACTCTCCCGTGTAATGAAGAAGGGGTTAATACGGGTCACAATACGTCATGCTCGTGAACAGCGCTCTGCAGTTCCTCTGTAAGGGGACAAGCTGTGTGGGTTTTTTTTTGGTTTTGTTTTTTTGTGTTCTTGAAAAATAAGAAAGAAAAATAGAAGTTGAGGAAAATAAGGGAACGACTGTAACACAAGTGAGAATGGGAACTATGTGATTTCACAAAATAAAAACCCCTCTAAGATGTCCTCAGACATCACATCATGCGGTTTTCTTTTTGAAAGTATTTGCATACCTAATAGGGAAGGTGGAAGAAATCCATTCAGTTGTGAATCGTGATTCTCTGTTTCGCGTATCGCTACACTGACTCAAAATCAATTTCTAAAAAAAAAACATTGGTAGTAGAGATGAACCGGTCGATCGGTCAGTGACCAGAATCGTCTGGTTTTCAGTTTAATTGGGTCGTGACCGGTGATCGACTAATCAGCACTTATTCTGCACCGAGCGGCGCAACAGAAACGTATTTTTATGGGTTCTCTATAACCATTTATTATGCTTTCTAATTAACTGTTCAGAGATTAAATCCAAAATAGTTTAAATTATATAAATGGTTATATAATTTATATTTACATTTACATTTAGGCATTTGGCAGACGCTCTTATCCAGAGCGACTTACAAAAAGTGCTTTAATGTTTACAACATTGGATACATACTTACACTGGGTTAACTAGGTTAATAATATATTATTAACAGTATTATATATACTGTACTATACTGTGCACTATGTAGGGTGTAAAATCGCTTGATCAGTGGTTGAGCTTAGCTTAGTTAGAAGCTAGTTAGCTTCGAAACACAACATGGGCGGTTCAGAATGATGTAGAAGCGGGAGACGGCGTGTTGTTTAATATGACAACGTTCACGACGACATAAGTGTTTTCTTGCTAAAAGTGCTTCTGTGACTGGTTTTATATGTTGGTTTTGACACTTACATCTAAATAAACAACTTCCCTTTGGCCTGGCAGACAGATGTCATGACATCACATGCAAAAGGTCATTATGTCACTAGAGTAACACAAGTTTAAGAATGAGTTTCTCGTGTGTGTGTGTGTGTGTGTGTGTGCGCGTGTGTCGGGGGTGCAGGGATAATAAGTTACAGTATATTTTGTAAAGGAAGTGCTATTTTATATTAAACTAGCGTTAGTACGCGTCATTGACGGTTAAAGAGTTTGTAGAAAGAGTTGAAAGGTTAAAGCTAAAAACAATCTGCTTTAACACATAAAAGTTTTTTTATGTAATCAGTTATATTATTATTATTATTATTATTATTATTATTATTTGAAGTTGAAGCCCACGGACATGTCTGTGTGTCTCTCTGTACAGCAGAACTCTCTGTCTAACTTATTAATACAAAGAAATCCCATTCTGTAAGGTTGAGTATCTTACGCCTTGTTTACACTAAGTTGTCCTTCTTTGGTGCTCAGACAAATACACTCCCTGTTCGGTAATCGGAGAGTGAATCACAGATGAGAAATGGAAAAAGTAGATCAAAGGATAAAGATGAAGTTTTGTCTTAAAACCACTCCAGCGTGTTAAAATTCACTTATACCACTTCAGCGCTGTTATTTCAGCCAAAGTGAAAATATGAACTAATCCCAGTCAAAATATTCACTTTATCTTTTCTAATTAATATCTATTGGTGCAGGTGTTTGTTTACATTGAGACAGTAGCGCATTAGGAGATTATTTTAAAGTAGATTATTAAATCCCACACATAACTGTTCATAACATTACTTTTACTCAACACTTAGATTTCACTGATGCTGCAGATTATACTTCAGACAGAGATCTAAGGACTGCAGTCAATTCTGTCCAGTTTTGCGTGATGCTGAGAGACAATCTGTCCAGACAAACAGGCAAAATTTTTTGATGGTGGTGAGAAAGAATGAAATGTAAAGATATCATTGAAAGAGCGAGTTCTGACCAGAGTACAGACAAAACCTTTCTTTAATTTATACAAATGGCTTCCTGGATGTTTGATATAAAATCAGTCAATGCGCTGAGACCAAGACTTTAAATCTCTTTACTACTGGCTAGCTGAAGGTGTTACTTTTCCTACAGACATGCTGATTGGCTGATTTGAAGAAACTGGTGGGACACAACTGTGCAACGAGTTACACACGAGCTGTGATGCTATATTACTGCATTACACCTTACATTTCTGGACAGATCTCTATTCTTCACGCCCACGTAACACCTGGATGAAGATATAAAGTTCCCACGGCGTGCTGAAAATATCTGCATGTTAAAATGTGCTTTCATCAGGGCCAGGTCAGGTTCTCAGTGCGTCCACCATGTCGTCAGTAACTTCCTATCACGCACATGACCACACACTCAGCAGGTCTGATGAGATCAAACCCTGCTGTTACTACGTCATCTTACCGGGTGCTTATCACCATCTCCATTGCACAAGGCTGAAGAGAGAGCTGTGAGAACTCCACAGACCTCCCGATGACAACACAGTCAGAGTCTTCTAAGTAAGATGACAATTTGTGCTTCTTGTGTCGTATCAAGTTCAAAAGAAAGGAAGGAAAAAGAGAAGAAAAGCCGATGCCGGAACAGCCGTGTACACGTTCACAAGCTTAGCTTAAGGGAAAAAAAAAACTAAAATGTTGATAAGTTTCTTGAGAAACTGGTAAATCACTGTAGTATATATGAGGAATAAAAGAATCAGGGATTTATTTTTATAGAAAAATAATCAACTTTAGGACAGTAGCTAGAGCTAGAGTGGTAGACGCTAGTTTTTTTGGGTTTTTTTTTTTTTATATTCAGCCACACTGATGTTACCTGTCTGATTTCTTGAGCGTCTCTATTGATTACAGTTTGTGAAGAATGAAAAAACGCTCAAAGTATTTAATAAACACTGAACTTTGGTTATAATCATTTAAACGTCACGTCGCGAACAAAGCAATATTTTTTTCTTCCACTCTACACTCCAGTCCAGCGGGTGGCAGTATAACGCTGACTGTGCATAAACTTAAAAAGAAAATTTTACTAATCTTATAAAATTTAAGTATTCTGAGAGTACTTTGTAAAAAATGTAAGCAGTGTGTATTTTCTACACAAGCTTTGGCATATTTTCAGGAATATCACGTTTATTTTAGTATAAATCTATTTTTAAAGTATGAACTGATCACAATAATGGATCGACCCGACCAACTGAAGTTTCAATCACACGGCTTGAGCGTATCAGTAAATCTGCTTCATCACACCACCTCATAGTTATCTGGAAGTTGAGTCATGTCAACTGGACGACGTCTTACTTCAGTGGAAACGTTTCACTGCTCATCCAATTCAATTCTTCAAATCAAGTTGGGAAGTTCCTCGTATTTGAGTTGTTACGTGAACAATGGAGAAGAATAGGAGGGGAAGCTGTTAGAAGACTATAGGTGGAGATTAGACACACTCGCCTTACTCTTTCTAGTCGTTACAGGTTGTTAGGGAAAACAGATACTTTGATCTTGAAGAACTCAAATACAAGGAACTTTCCAACCTGCTTTAGACAGAAGGAGCGACCTGGATAAGCAGTAAAATGTTTTTACTAAACTAAGACGTTGACACGACTCAACTTTCAGATAACCTTACCTGAATGACTGAGAATCACCTAACAGTTAGGTATTTTCCTACAACAGCTACATAAGCATTTAAATTACTGTTAAAAAAAAAACTAAATTATTGAGGTTTATATCACACAAAGCTAAAATATAAATGTAGTTAACTCCAAATAAAACCATAATAACCACATCTAGCATATTGGTTGTTAGCGTGCACGCCGAAGAAAGTCCTAAAAACTACGTACGAAACAAAGCTTGATGACGTAACACCATTCGTTATCATTACGAATTCTTCACCAACTTGAAACCGCAAACAACAAAAGTTAATTAAAAAAAAATTCCACTTCACACAAATCGACAGGGAAATAAAAATCCTCGGCCTACTTGAAGCATCTGGGACAGCTCGACTGGCTGATTTGCATGGCTGCATATGCATGAAAAACATTAGGCGGGCGTTTGGGACAGCACCACATGGCCATTCTGAAAGCCACCTACATGCAGTTCAAAGAGCAAAACAAAAAGACGCAAAAAAAAAGAAACAACAGCAGACGGTGTCACTGCAGCTTGATGTCACCTCAGAGCAAATGCGCTCTGAAGAATAACAAAAGCACACACACACACACACACACACATAAGAAGCCACAAGAATGATTTCATTTCCCGCAGTCTGGAGGCGATGCTGAGGTTCTTCCAGGTGACACTGAAACCACATGGATCATTGTTAATGATGGGTTTAGCTTGTGTAACAGGTTTATATGGCGGATCCTTTAATCCAGAGCACCACAAGATGATCCTGCTGCTTCGGTTATCTGTACAGTTGCCTCACAGTCAGGTGGGTTCACCAAGCAGGAAGACTTAACTGGTTTAATGTGGTTATTGGCTACGGAGTAACAGTCTAATTGTCTTTACTGGATAAACATCCCCAAGCCAATAAATCATGCAAATCTGGAATGACTGAGAGGCGTTTTCAACTTGAACATTTTGTGAGGTCACCTGGAAGCCACGCCCCCTTCACCCCTCAATCTTACATGTTCATTGCTAGGCTCACGGTCCCTCTTGCTTTCTGTGAGGTTAAATATAGATAATGTTTGGAGTTTATTAATAGGAATTACAATCAATTACTGGAGGTGATTGTTGATCTGATTGTTTTTTCGGACACAGAGATATTTAATTCGATTAGATTTAGTAGCGCTAACTCTTATTTTTTATGATTTCGTCTCTAGCATCTATATATTTCCTGCCTTCTCTCCTGCACCTGTCAGCCCTCAGACTTTCAAACGATTATTAATGTCGGAAAAGTGGAAATTACATAACCAGTTCAAGAATTATTTAAAATGTTATTAATAATAAATAGTTTTTTTTGTTTTTACAGTTAAT
>NC_071115.1:30295000-30300000 GCF_024256425.1 Clarias gariepinus | reverse complement strand
TGGTGCAGGATGGAGGTGTAATGGTGCAAGATGGAGGTGTAGAGGTGCAGGATGGAGAGAGCTCCGGCAGGGAGCGTGCAGGTGGAATGGTGGTGTTGGGTGCAGTGAGCCCCAGTGTGCAGCAGTCAGCTGCTGCAGAGGGGCAGGATGGGAGCCAACCCACTACAAAGAATAATAAAACAACTGAAGATGAGCAGACAAGAGACTTACGAACAGACAGTGAACTGGTGATAGTTAAAAAAACAAAGCAAGGGAAGTTAAATGATGTGTCATACAGGGAAAAAAGGGCCAAGGAATGTGAAGAGGTGGAGAGGGCTGAGGAGCCCAGAGCAAAAAGAAGCACTCGGAACACTCAGAAGGAATCGATCCCATTGGGGGGAGTTAATAGCATGGGTGGGGCAAGTAATATGGAAGGACTAACATCACCCTTAGAGCAAGATGATGATTTTATAGATGATGATTATGAGGAGGACAGGTATTCTGATATATCAGACATTAGTGTGTCACAATTTGGGGGAGAACAACAACTCTACACACTTGAGGACATAAAAGAATATTTGAGAAAAACATATAAAAAACCAATAAGTATTGAAGACCATTTCACAGATGTTAAAAAATTTATAGCATCAGTGGCACACTTACAGCGTACCACAAGTCATGATCTCCTGAGTAAAAAAATGAGATGGCGTTTAAAAGATCACATACTGAAATGGCAGCGGGCTCATCCCAAGCACAAATGAACACACCACACTGGGTGCTCTCTGTTGTTCTGGTCAAATCTCATCACACGGGTGTTGTCTTTCTGTATACAGCTGTTCTCATATGCCTTTCTTTCCTCTTACCGCTCTTCTTCATGGATAGGCTAAGAGTAGGTACCCTAAACATTAACGGGGGCAGGGATAGGAAAAGACAAGCCGTAGTCATACAATACATTAAACAGAAAAACATAGATGTTGCTTTCCTACAAGAAACACATAGTGACGTAGACAACATGACAGAGTGGCAGATGAGGTGGGAAGACCAACTGTTTTTTAGTCATGGGACAAATTTTAGTACCGGGGTAGCAATTTTGATTTCAAAAAGAATAAAAATAAACGTAACCAGAAGCATTGAGATAGAACAGGGTCGTGTAATAATGGTACAAGCCGAGATTGAAGGGCAAAACTTTTTACTTTTTAATGTCTATGCCTCTAATAAAGGAAGTGAGAGAATGAATACATTTTATAAAATAAAAGACGCAATTACACAACACGGTAACAACCACATTGTAGTCATGGGTGGAGATTGGAATTGTACAGAAGATTTTACAGTAGACAGGAACACAGAAGAACCGCACTCTCAATCTTCTGATGTACTAAAAAACATAATCAAAACATGTGGACTAGTAGACCCTTGGAGAGAAAAGAACCAGGGAACAAAACAATACACATGGATAAAAACCACTGAACAAAGAATAAGTGCTGCAAGACTGGACAGAATTTATGTTACAAAAACTTACAGAAATAAAATCCTAATGAGCTCTATTCATCCTAGTGGTTTTTCCGACCACCACATGGCTGCAATAGATCTTACACTGTCTGAAAACACAAAACCTCGTTTTTACTGGTGTTTTAACTCAAAACTACTTCAGGATCAAAATTTCTGTTTTAAATTTTTAATCTTTTGGGAAGAATGGAGAAGGAGGAAAGAGGATTTTACATCCTTAGGCACATGGTGGGAGGTGGGGAAAGTACAAATTAAAATATTTTGTAAACAATATACAGCTCATACAAATGCAATAAAAAAAGGTGCAGTTGAACAATTGGAGAGGGAGATAACAAACATAGAAAATGAGATACTTGCTAAAAATAAAGGGGAAAAAAGAAACTTTTTAGAACAAAAAAAGAAGGCACTAAGCTCCTTTTTACACGAACAAGCCAAGGGAGCCCTAATAAGATCACAAATCTCCAACATCAAAGACATTGATGCCCCAACCACCTACTTCTTTAAATTGGAACGGAAAACCCGACGCCAGAACCAAATGCTGTACTTAAAACGTCCGGATGGCAGCACAACTACATCCTGTGAAGAAATGAGAAGGATTGCAGTGGATTTTTATAAAGACCTGTACCACAAGGAGATCACCGACCCACAATGCAGTGAGGAATTAACAAAGGAATTACCAAAACTGACAGAAGAGCAAAAGGAAGCATTAGACACGGACATCGAACTTCAGGAACTGAGCACAGCAGTAAAACAACTCTCTACTGGTCGAGCACCGGGCATCGACGGTCTCCCAGCCGAATTTTATAAACATTTCTGGGAAACACTGGGAGCAGATTTACACGAGGTTTTTAACTGGTCTTTTAACAACGGGAAATTACCGACAAGCTGCACACGGGCGGCTCTATCTTTGCTTCCAAAAAAAGGAGACTTGGGTGTTTTAAAAAATTGGAGACCTGTAGCTCTTTTATGCACAGACTATAAAATTTTATCAAAGTGCTTGTCAAACAGACTAAAAGAATATATTAGTGAAATAATACACACAAGTCAGACATACTGCATACCTGGACGCACGATAATAGACAATGTTTTTACAGTACGTGACATGATAGAATTGTGTAAAATGAATTCTTTTGACTTGGGTTTTTTATCTTTGGATCAAGAAAAAGCCTTTGATAGAGTGGACCACACGTACTTATTTAACACACTAAAGGCATTTGGAATGGGAACAAGGTTCACAGCGTGGGTCAAGCTTTTATACACAGATGCATGCATCATATTGAAAGTTGGAGGAGGGCTTAGCTATCCTTTTAAGATACAACGGGGGATTAGACAAGGGTGCCCACTGTCAGGGCAGTTATATAGCTTGGCCATCGAACCGCTTTTACAACAACTAAGAAAAAACATGAACGGGTTATCAGAATATGGCATGACAAATAAAGTAGTGACATCGGCTTACGCAGACGATATAATGGTTTTTATCACCAAACAAGAAGACATGCATGTCCTCTCCAATAGCCTAAGAAAGTATCAGGCCGCATCCTCAGCACGTGTCAATTGGAGCAAATGCGAAAGTCTAATAGCAGGTCAGTGGAAAGAAAAACAGATTCCCAAACTCCCAGAGAACCTGCAATGGGGAAGAACAGGAATTAAATACCTGGGAATACATTTAGGGGACGAGAACTATATGCAGAAAAACTGGGAGGGCCTGGTGGAGAAGGTAAGTGCAAAGTTGTCTAAATGGACCTGGGTCCTGCCCCAGCTGTCCTACAGGGGGAGAGTACTGGTCGCCAACAATTTGGTCGCCTCGATGCTGTGGCATAAGTTCACAGCTCTTGACCCCCCGGAAACAACAGTCAGAGAGATTCAGAGAAGGATGGTCGACTTTTTCTGGAACGGACAGCACTGGACACGGGCACCAGTTCTCTACCTGCCGATACAGGAGGGAGGCCAGGGCTTAATCGACATACAAAGCCGAATAAAAACATTCCGTCTTCAGACCGCACAAAGACTGCTTTATGAGAATGAAACAACATGGACTCACACAGCAAGTCAGTTACTTCAAAAAATCGAGGATCTCAAATACGATAGACAGCTGTTCATCATGAACTTAAACGAGATTAATACATCCAAAACGTCAAAGTTTTATCAGACAGTTTTAAAAGCGTGGTCTTCACTCCTGAAAATCAGCAGAACGGGGGGCCAGCCGTGCCTTTCTGTAAATCAAGAACCACTTTTTAGCAACCCACTGATTCCAGCAAAAATCCTGACATCAAGGAACATACGTCGGCGTTTCCAAGAAGCTGGAATTATGAAACTTGGGGACTTGAGGGCTGGTAGAACATGGAAACCCACAGCTACACTAGTGGAAGAGACGAAAATCCAGTCTCATCGAATACTGCAGAGAATAATGGGAGAGGTGATTCTAGCGCTGCCTCGAGAGTTCAAGGAGACTTTAAAACGGGACTCCGGAGGGGACCAGCAACCTTTCCCCCCTCTCTCCATCTCTGCAGCAGCAGAACGACCGGAAACCAACGGAGAAATACTGTCCTTCAAGATACCACAACTGACGGACTTTGAAAACGCCACCAAGAGAGCCTTATACATTACCAGTGTGAAGGTGACCCATCAGAACTCTCTGGCCGGGGTAAAAGAGTCGAGGTGGTCGGATCTGCTGGCGCCGGGTTCTTCCCCACGGGGCAGCTGGAGGTCCCTGTACAAACCCCCTGCGGAGAAGCGTACAGCTGATCTGCAGTGGAGGATCGTGCACGGGGCCGTGGCCACAAACAGACACGTAGCACATATCGACCCTACCGTAGCTACAGCATGCCCATTCTGTGGGAGCGATGAAACTACAGAGCACCTCTTTTTAGGATGTGAGAGGTTAAGGTCAATGTTCAACACCCTAAGAGTATGGACAGCAAGTTTTGAGCAAGCCTTAACAAAAGAGTTGTACATTTTTGGCCCAAAATACTCAGCTAACAACAAGAAAAAGATCTGCATAATAAATTTTTTAATTGGCAAAGCAAAACTGGCCACATGGCTTACAAGAAAAAACAAAATTAAAAACGATGGCACCCTAAATGCAGAAAACATGCTTAAAACTCTCGTAAAAACCAGACTAAAAATTGAATTCGCATATGCAACAATGACACAGAAGCTGCAGGATTTCCATGAAGTTTGGGGACAGGGGGGAATTTTATGTAGTGTAGAAAATGACTTGCTTTTTTTAACCTTTTAATAGAAATTTATGCACTATACATGGAAATGTCATCTTATCTTACTTTATTTATTAACCTTTTATTGTATTTTGAGCGTGTCAATGCTGTTTTATGAACTCGTGATGATTTTACTCCACTACCGTTTCACATGGACTATAAGATATCTGTGCTCCTCTTGGAACATGACAAAATCAAACCAATACAGACCGATATCCTGTGATTATACTTTTATTGATGCTCTGTCTACTATACAGGTTTTATTTTTTTATTTATTATTATTATTATTATTATTATTTT